>NW_005434637.1:452190-532744 GCF_000315625.1 Guillardia theta CCMP2712
GAGGAAGAAGAAGGATATTGTTTGACACGTGAAGTGGCTGCGTATGGCCCCACTGCCACATCTACCCCCAGCCGAATGGGAGGTGGCCAGCCGGCCGGTCCCTCCTCGGGCTGTTCGCAAGGTCAGCTCATCAATGAAGATTCGAAGAGCTTTAGGAGGTGGAAGTGGTAGTGGTAGTGGTGCTGTGGTAGAGGTGAGGAACAACAGTAGGAGGAGGAGGAGGAGGAGGAGGAGGAGGAACAAGAGTAGTAGGAGGAAGGGGAAAAGAGGAGGAAAAGGATGTGGTCGTGGTTGTTGTTGTGGTGGTGGTGGTGGTGGTTGTGAAGGAGGAGGATGAGGATAAGGAGGAGGAGGAGGAAGGGTTCCAAAGGGGAGGAAAACGCTGGGAGGAGGTACAAGGGGACCTGAAAGATTGCCGCAGTGAAGTCAATCCCCGCAGAGATGGCGGTGACATGACCTGGGGTCAGATGAGTGAAGGCGAAAGGAGGAGCATAGAGTTTCGTCTCAGGTCAACTCATCGTTTGCATATCTAAAACAGGATCATGTCATTATCATCACTCATGAACATCAACAGCTCTGATCATCATCAGCCATGAACATGTTGTCTTCAGGACGATCAACAACAGCTCAAGGACCTTCGCATCCGGCAGGTGGTCGAATCCTCAGCGGCACCTGACGCTCTACGTCAACTCAGGGGCAGTCAGAGGAGGAGCGTCACCGCAGAGAACATCTTCGACGAGTCCTTCTCATTCTCTTTCCACTGCTTGATCGTCTCCTCCTTGGCCTGACCCAGCTGCAACAAGACTGTCAGCGGCCTTCCTCCTCCTCCTCCTCCTCACCTGCATCAGGTTGTTCGCTCCACAGGCGTACACGTTGCCGTCCTGCGTCAGGACGACTGAGTGGTTCTTGCCCACGGCGACCGACTTGGCCTTCTCCTTGTCCGGCAGGATCATCTTCTGAGGAGTAGTAGAGGAGCTGCACTCCCCGTTACCAAGCTGCCCCTTGCTCCCATCGCCCATGGCGTACGCGGCGCCACCGCTGGTGACGCATGCGAAGTTGGAGTAGGCTGCCTGCATGTCCACAACCTTTCCCGACCCCACGATCTTTCCCCACAGGCCTGAAGGAATGGCGACATTCTCTGTCTTGGATGGATCCTCGTGCGGCCACCGAACGACGCCCCCTCCTCGTAGGAGCGCGTAGGTATGCGTGTCGTTGCAAGCGACCTTCTTCGCAGCCCCGGGGATCTTGGCAGGCTTCGCTTCTTCGATGTCCTTGTTCAAGAAGTCTCCCCAGACCCACACTCGACCTCTCTCATCGCATGCTGCTCCTGCATGCTCGCTCATGCTCATGCTCACAATGTTCTTGTCCCCTCCAAGGAAGCACGGCTTCGGGAGCCTCTCCGAGACGACGCCCTCGTCTCCGAAGGACTTCGCCCCCCAGTACATGAGACGACGAGGCTTCTCCTCTCTCCCTCCCTCGCACCTCGCGTGTCCTCCTCCTGCCATCTTCCTAGCCGCCATCGCGACCGCCATCGCAGCGAGGCCTTGAGCCCCCAGCATTTACGATTGCGCGTCGCGAATCACCCGTACATTCGAAATACAAAAAGGGGGTACCGCTTGATTCAGGGGTGGTTCAGTTGCTCAGAAGAATATTCCATGATCGGGCGATGATGGAAGGAATGATGGCGAAAGAATGGGAAGAATACGCAAGAAAGCAGCTCTTGTACCTGCCCAATGCAGTGAAGGACAAGCAAAAGGCCCGTGAAGCCATTGGCTTCTGCAAGAACAATGCTGAAAGGCTCAGCCTGTCCAAGTATTGGACATGGGAGAACGTGGAGTCCCGCACAGCAGAGCAGAGCTACCGATCCTTCGTGGTGCAGGGAGGCGAGGACGACGAGCTCTTCAGCGATCTGCTGTGTTCGTTCCCCAGCCTCCCGCTGTTCGAAGGCATCGAAATGGACCCGGTCGCCTGGGTCTTCGTCGGCAAGAACATGGTTCCCGGATCTCGCATGAAGGGAAGGCCGGAGCATGTGGATGATGTAGGAGCATCGGGTACAGTACACTGGCAGGTGAGCGGGAAGAAGATTTGGCGCCTCCGTCCCTGCCTACATGCCGAGTGGCCTCGAGGTTCAACAAAACCTTCGCCATGTGAGGTGATTGAGGTAGAATGCGAGGAAAACTCCTTGCTGTTGGTGAACACAAGTGTCTACTATCACGAGACGAAGATACCCTGTACACAAGATGACGCAGATAAAGTCTCGATCTCGATCGCAAGAGAGTTCCACCTTCCTCTCACGGATCAGCTGATGGTCCAGCCAAGAATGCCGATCTGCGGGCGACTAGTCCCTCCCTTCGTGTCGTTGGTGTCAGGCTCCTTCGAGACCCACCACTCAATCTGTGCCTGGTGCAGAACGCCGACCGGGATCTCAACAGGCCAGAAACCATGGCAGAGCGCAGCTTGCGCTTGTCTTTGCTGCATGATGCGAAAACAGATCAAACGGGAGTTATCCTACTTGCTGAACACGAGTGCTAACTTCTCCCCGTTTTTTACGTGGAAGTGCAGTGAAGGAGTTGGAGGGAGAAGAACGAATGTAGCGAAGTGTGTCAGTACACTACAGAAAGATTCGAATGGCCTCAGGAAGCTGATCTTGCAGGTCCCGAGGCCAAGGCTGCTTTCTTCGAACCGATAAGTTCGCCAAGGAACATTGAATTCAGAAAGGACACATGGATTGATGGTATTGTTCAGCTCCTTTGGTGAGTTTTTCTGGTTCTTGTATATTAAATCATTTCAGATCTTTGAAGTTGTTTTGGTCTATTTCGATGGGATAAGTCTTCCCCGGAGATTGCTGCACAGGTATCAGGACGAGCAGCAAAATCATGACGATTGGAGACCTTGGCGTTCCTCAAGTCCTGCGACGAGACGGTCCCCCAATCCAGCTGATCATCAAACGTCACGTCGTCCAACCCAGGCTCGTTCTGCAGTCGGCAATCTGCGTCAGAGAGGGAGGAGAGCGGCATGACGGCTCACCGAAGGAGGAGGGGGAGGATCATAACTGTGGATCTGAATGATGGGCCATGGAGATTGGCGAGGGCCCTTAGGATGGTGGCAGTTCAACCTGAGCTGGAGGAGTGTCAGAACAGGGCCCTGCTGGTCACATCCTTAACCTCCTTCCCCTCGGACGCCCACTTGAGGAGCGGGTCGGTGAGTTGTGTCTGTACGAACTTCTCGAACCCTTCAGCGTCATCGAGCATGAAGTTTGAGGCGATCATCATAGTGTTCCCCTCCCCCCCTTCCACCAGGGTTGCCACCTCCTTCCAGAAAGCCTCCTCAAACACGTCAGCCGCTGCATGCGGCATGAAGCAGACTTCACCTGCTGCAGCTCGAACTGGTGCTCAGCGGGTGTGACGGTGTAGCGCTTGACCGAGAGGAGGATGCGGCCGATCTCCACAAAGTCCTCCTCGTTGTCGATGTGGTAGATCATCAAGTTCTGAAACCAGTCAAGAACCCTGTTCATCACCTGCTCGGGATTTCCGGTCACCTACGCTCAACCGTGCCAGTAGCTAGTACCTGCTGCTCTGAGACGGTGGACCGTGCGGCCTGGGAGCTCGTGGGACCCAGCTGCCTCTTGAAAGTGAAGCAGGGCTGAGGAGCGCTCTCGAGCACGCTGAGGTCAGAGAAGCCGCACGCCGACTTGAGGTGCTTTGCCATGTCGTCAAACTTGCTGCCTGCACTCTTGCAGTTGGGAGCCACGAAAACGACCTGGGAGTCCTTCTTTCCGCCGCCCAATGACTGGGAGAAGAAATCCGACATGACCGTGGCGTCAGTCTTGGAGGCTGCGCACACGTACTCGCAATCTTTTGGCGCGCCGTTCCATTCCTGCACAGCCTTGATGGCTGCCTCAGGCAGGATGCTCGCCATTCTCAGAGAAACCCCCCTGGATGCCTGCGATCTCAGCCCCTTCATCTCGAGCAAGTGAGACGCTGCATGGACCGATGGGATCATGAACGCGATACCTTCCGCCATGCATGCGCACAGAAGCAGCGCAATCTCCAAGCATCGCGCCATGGCCTCCCCCTACAACCCCTACCTTTGACTACCCCCACCCTGTGATTCCTTAGTATTCACCCACCCGTCTCACCCCCCGGTCATGCACTACCCTGAATTACAGCTAGACAAGTACCCCTTCTGTCCAAGGACTTTTACAGGTGACCGGGTCTGCCTCAAAGCTTTCGAACAACCAAGAAGAGTACAAGATCTACAAGTCTATTAGAGGTTGCCACTGCCTCATGTATCTCGCTGAGGCGGATTGGTTCGTTGATTCAACACTCAGAAAGGATCAGTATCACTGGTGACAACTGCAGCAGCGCCCTTGCAAACATCTTGCAGATTTATTATCAAAGGAATAATGTCTCGAGCTCTTGACGTCGCTCAAACCCAGTCTCTGGGGTTGCGGAACACTTCCAACACCTCAGCCTCCTTGGAACCCGGCTCAGGCTGTTGCAACGGTCAGCACAAGGAAGCGGCCTGCCGAGGTGGAGCCTTACCCTGTGATCGTACTCCCACCTGGCAGTCTCGGGAAGAGACATGAGGATAGACTCGATGCGCCCACCTTCACCGCCAAGTCACATACAACTCACCACCAACAAACTCAGCTTACCGGTCTTCAATCCAAAGATGGTGCCACGGTCATAGACCAGGTTGAACTCCACATACCTTCCACCTGCCGTATCAGGATCAATCCGAGTCGTATGCGACATCCGACGGCTAGCAGCGACAAGCACCCACGTCTCATCAGTTGCCACTCCTTCTCCTTCTGGGTGAAAGGGTCGTTCTTGTGGGCCTCGACGATGGGCAGGTATGCCTTTGGAACGTTCATCGCACACTCCTGCATCGGACAGGATCAATCCGAGCTGAGGATCCTCTGCCTGCCAGACCTTTGCGAACTCGAAGATCTTCTCAGGATCTCTATCATTCAAGTCATCGAAGAAGATGCCGCCAAGCCCTCGGGTCTCGCCACGGTGCCTGCAAGCGAGATGTGAGCAGGGCCATCACAGCTGCATCGACAGGGACAAGCGGGGGAGAAGCAAAGTCAGAAAGTTGAGTGAGTGGCGTTACTTGATGAAAAAATATTCGTCTGCCCACTTCTTGAACCTGACAGTGACACGTCAGCAATGAAACGAAGGAAGAGGCTCATCCTCACTTGGGGTAGAACTCAGGGTCGTGCTTGTCGCAGACCTCCTTGTAGGTGCCATGGAAGTACTTCATGTCGTCAACATTGAGGTAGGCGGGGGTAATGTCGGTTCCTCCTCCGAACCACCAGACTCCTCCCTCAGTTTCCTGCACGCCGTCAACTTGTTGCCCGTCTGCTACAGCACTCTGACTCGTCACTCACAAAGTATCTGTAGTTGAAGTGCATGGTTGGGCAATGAGGATTCTTAGGATGCATGACCTGCAGTCCGAATCCTTCAGTGGACCAGCACGGCATCAAAGCCTCGTGTACCGAGCTCAGACCGCAGGCAAAGAACGGGACTCTCTCGCCAGGAGCGTACCCCTTGGCACGGTCGGTGGCGCCAAATTTGAGACGATCGTTGGCAGCCTGCAGAGTAATCAGCTCAGCTCAGCTCAGCATCCTCTTCCTTGTTGGCATCTCACCTGCAGAGCTTCCGAAGGCATGCTTCCGTACACAACGGACAAGTTGCAACCCGCTTTCTCCCAGACCTGTTCACTCTGTCATCAACCTTGTCTCGCTCACCTTGCAGCCATACCTTTCCGCCCGTCAACACCCTGGAGATACCTCCTCCGCCTCCCTCACGAGTCCAAGCATCTGTCTGGAACTTGGCGCCTCCATCAACATTCTCGACCGACTTGCCTGTCGAAAGGTCAGTCATCAGACTGCATCAGACTGCAGCATGAAGAGCTCCGCCGCAGAGGGACAAGATCGTATCAGAGATGATGAGAGATCAACAGACTTACAAATGTAATCCTGAGCTTCTCTGAGCATCTTCTCGAACTTAGCGCGCATGGCAGTGTTGGCGGTGCCATCCCTGCATAAGGTGTCCGGAGCCTTATCAACAGCCTGAAACAAGTCTGAGTCTGACGAGCAGCACATTGACCATCAAAGCTCTGTCCTCTCACCTTGTGGCTGTCGAAGCCGAGCCCCTCTGACTTCTGGTCCGGCTTCGTGGCCGTAGCGCGCAGGGCTCTAGCCCAGGAAAGAGGATATGCTCTGCGAGACTTGGATACAGAGGAGGCAAAATTTGTCCTGATGCCAGACAGGGAGGAGGGAGAGGTGACGTATGCCGAAGAGAGCGCAGCCTGCGCCAGGAGCGCGAGGGGCAGGAGGGCGGCAGCACCGCTCATCCTGCAGGGAACTAGCATGGAGGCCGTCGTTATCTCGTCAGTCTTGCTACAGGCGTAAAAAGGGGTCGGGCCATCCCCTGAATTAATTCCAATGCGTCGGGCCAACCCCATGTTCACTGGCAATGTCCCTGACCACATCCCCCAACTGACCATCGGGCGCGCGCCATGGACTGCGCCATGGAACGCAACAGAGGGGGACGGGATGGACATAGGATGGGCAGGGCAAAGTGAAAGTTAGGATAGGCCAGAAGACAGGAAGAAGATAAAACGACGCGATGATGATGCTAGAACGGCATTCCAGCAAGAGGAAGGTGGAGTTACTTGTTCTGTTCCTGTTTCACGCTATCTCCGACATCGGGATCGTTTGGTCTTCAAATGGATTGCGTTTTGCACAACCCGCGTTTCCTCATCTCTCCTCGAAGATCTTGTGCCAACGTCTCTGTTTGCCTGCATGTTCAACGCACGAGCATGCATCGCAGGAGAGGTCAGAACTATCAAGCGCTGAAACACATTGCCTTCCCCCGAAGCAGAGCCATACTCGGATGCCTCAAATGCGACTGAGAGGAGGATCACATACATTGGTTCAAACTAAAAGTCATACGATAGGAGAGGACATCCTCGGCGATGGAGGAATCATCAAAAGAAAGATCCGAAATTCGACTTCGGACGCATCTCCCAAGACGGACGACTTCGTTTACATCCACTACCGTTGCTACAATGCGAGCTCAACAGTCCCTTTCGATGACTCTCGAACTAACGACGAGAGGAACAACGAGCCGTTCGGGTTTCTTCTGGGCAGGGGAGACGTCATGAAGGCATGGGAGATCGCCGTGTCGACCATGAAGGCGGGCGAGGTTTCACTCTTCTTCATTCGGAATGAGTACACGTTTGCTGCCGACGGGAGCCGGTTGAAAGGATTGTTCTCTCTCGCATCTCCCAACCATGCTAAGGCTGTCCCGCACGACGCAGACATCCTCTGTGAGATCGAGCTGGTGGAGTTCGGAAGGGGAAGGTCCTGCACCAAGGACAGGAAGGTGCGCTTGTTCGAGCTCGCAGATCGTGCTCCGCTGCCGACGTTCGACCGCCCTAAGTTCCAGTACATCGACGAGGTTGAGCTGAAGTTGTCTGTGAGTGTTGCAGGCGAGAAGCTCATCGAGCATGAGGAAGTCCCTGCTCGGTATCCGTTCGGCAGGGGAGTCTTGCCTCCCGGCCTCGAGCTGGTCATCAACGAGTATCTGTTCCCCAACGTAACCACAAGGTTGCACCTCGTTGATGAGTGGGGCCTCAACTGCTCGCTCTTCCGAAACATGTCCTCGACGAGGAGAGACCTGATGCCGACAGCGGACATGTCGGACACGAGCTCGGCGGTTGTCATGGACGTCAACGTTACGCTGGTGGACTGGAACACAAGATATCCAGTCGATGATCTCCCCTCAGGATGGATCAAGTGCGTAGGGTTGCAGGCTCGGATGTGGTCCGCGGCGTCACTGGAGGAGGCACAGTGGAGGTGGGACAGTCACTGGACAGGACAGCTCTACGATGAGATTATAGATGATGGGACTGAGACGATACTGTCTTTCCGGATGCGAGCGATCAAGAATTCGAGCCACGTAATCCTCTACCAGAGGAAATTTGTCGAGTGCGAGATCGGGGACGGGAGGCTGCCTGCTGCGGTCGAGATGTCGCTGCCGAGGTTGAAGGTCGGGCAGAGAGGAACGATCTCCTTCTCCAAGGCTTCGGGTTTGTACCGCTGCAGGGACGCGGAGGAGGAGCTGGAGAGTTTGCTCGAGACTGCGTCGGACATGGCAATGATCGAGTTCGACGTGATCGTACATGCTGCGGTCAAGAGCATGGCAGCTTCCAACCTCACCAAGAAGCTCCTCATGGCCAATGAGAGAAAGCTCATCGGCAACAGATTCTTCAAACTGGGCCTGACGTTTGCGGCGGAGAACAAGTACAACGTGAGCAATCTTTGACCCTGGATTTCTTGATTCTTGTCCATCCTTCTCTTCCACTTCATCTCCGTCCTCATATCTTCAGTGCTGATTTCTGTTTCCCGCACTCCTCTTTGCTATCGCTGTTGTCTTGTTTACGACCTCAACTACCTCCTACTACTCGACTTTCTCCTCCTCCTCCTTCTCCTCCACTCTGACAGTCTTTTTGCAGGCTGCCATGCTTCACTTGAACTTTGAGGAGCTCGAGAACTCCGATGAAATCCTCGACGCCACCACATACGAAGTGTCAGCGATAGAAGACGCAGAAAAGAAAGAACTAATGGAGGCTCAGGGGAATGTCTACTTGAATCTTGCAGGTTTTCAATACCCTCCATCTCCTCCTTCATCCTTGCCTTCTTGTATTCTTCACTTGCTTCCTCTCTCTTCCCCCCCGTCCTCTTCCTCTTGCTAACTTTGTTCTGCCCGCAGCATGCCAACGCCGTCTAGGCAATCCAAATCTCGCCGTCAAGTTCTGCGATCTCACGCTCGACATTTCTCCTCGCCTCTCGCAGCAGCTCCGCTGCAAGGCGAACAGATGGAAGGCGCTCGCCCTCCTAGAGGACGACAAGTATGAGCTGGCCAAAAAGGCGGCCGAAAAGGCGGCCGAGATTGACCCCGACAACGAGGAGGTGCTCAGTATGCAGCGAAGGGTCGTAGCACATCACAACGAGCTGATGAAGAGGTGAGGAAGTTGGATGCTGTTTCTGTCGCTGACTTCCTGATGTTTCATTGCACAAGGCAACGGAGCACTTGGGGTTCTATATTTAAGAAAAAATAAAGAGAGAGAGAGAGAGAGAGAGACTAAAGAATGAATAGCTAGACAAAGAAAACTCCAACCTAAACTTGTCAAACGTTGAAATTCCCTTCCAATTCTATCTCCTTCTTACTTAGCGTTATCACTTTCATTGCTTCCAAAGGCACTTGCTCAAAAATTTCTTTCAGTTCTTTCTGCTCTTGCTCTTGCTCTTGCTCTTGCTCTAGCTCTTGCTTTTGACCTCTGCAAAGATCCTGCTCCTGCTCCTGCTCCTGCTCCTGCTCCTGCTCCTGCTCCTGCTCCTGCTCCTGCTCCCTTGCCCTGCGCTGCTTCCTCTGCTGGGTAACCTTGATAACGTTTTCAGCTCGACCGTGAAAGACCTTGAGCTTGCCTATACTCGCATCCATGGCCTTGTTGATTCCATCTTGCACGTTGGAGGGCAGGAGGCTACCGAAGACGAGGAGGACGAGGCCAACGAACATGGCGTACCACAGACAGTCCACCCGATGCAGCATCCATCCTCCGCTGCCTTCACCCATGGGAGTAGAGACGGACAGGCAGAAGACGAGGGTGTAAGTGAAGACACCAGAAAGCATCGACATGGCTGCCCCGACCGCCGTCGCTCGCTTCCAGTATATCCCCGCGGTAAGGGGCCAGAAGAGGCCGACGAGGAGCCAGACAGAGCTGAGGTTGACGAAGTCTGAGATGCTCTCCATGGCAAAGGTAAAGCCCCATGAGACGAGCGCGAAGACGACGGTGGTGATGCGGCTGTACTGCAGGAGCTTCGACGGGTCCGAGTCAGAATAGTAAGGGCGCATTATATTCATCGAGATCAGCACGCCCGCAGCAAGGAGGGTGCCGGAGGACGTCGACATGATGGCGCTGGTGTAGGCGGCGTAGAACAAGACGTTAGTCACGTCGTCTGTGTACTTCTTCATCACGTCGAGGATCAGGCCTTCGTCGAGAGCTGATATGTCTGCCTCCTCGCACCCCATAACGTTCCCGCAGGTAGCGAGGTAATATTCCTTCCTCGCCACGAGCCCGATGAACAGGGGCATCTGAGCGGCAACGATGTAGAGGCAGCCGGCAACGATTGAGGCCACGACCGCAAAGAAGGGCGAACGAGCTGCGTTCATCCTCTCATAGATGTCTTGCGAGGGAATAGACCCGATGCCGATATAGCTCCATTGAGCAATGAAGTTGAGAACGCCGCGGAAGGGACCGTAATAGTCTCCCTCCACGCCCACATTTGGCTGCATCCTCTCTTGATAAGTTGAGTAGGCCCCAAGAAATGTAGTCTCTGTCCTCCCCCCCAGCTCTACCGAAGCGATGATCAAGCACACAACGATCACGATACTCTCAAACGTTTCTGTCCATGCCACTGCAATCATCCCTCCTCGAAAGGTGTACAGAGTGATGAGGCCAGTCATGATAACACTTCCAAGATCCTTCTGCATCCCCCACGTTCGATCAGCGATCAGTGAAAGGCCTTTGATTTGTCCTGCGGTCCACATGAGGTATCCTATAGTATTGATGATCGCACTCAGTACGCCGACTTTGGGTCCGAACCTCTCGACGTAGAAGTCAGACAGCGTCAAGTTGTTTGTCTTGTAGAGAGGTCGAGCATAGAAGATCCCGTAGAGTATCAAGCACAGCGCTGCTCCGTAAGGGTCAGCAACGACATCCCCACTCAGTCCCCCTGCCGCCATATTGAACGATGCGCCCAGAGTGGCTTCTGCTCCAAAGAACATGGAGAACATGGAGGAGACCGTGACAAAAAGAGGCAGACTTCTTCCTGCGGCAGGCAGAGGTTGGGAATGGCACATGACACGTCAAGTTTTACCTGCCAGGACGAAATCCTGTACGTTTGTAATGTGCTTGGAGACGTAGACACCAATAAGCAGCGTCAGGAACAGATAAGGTATCGTGAACCCAAAGACAGCTGCATCGAAGCTGGACATTCCCCAAAGCTGAGAGCCTCTCGTGCGGTTCCGAAGGATGTTGAAGGCCCAGGACAGGAGGAACAGAAGCTGTTGCAGGGGAGTGTGCGGGGGGAACGCTGTGTTGAAATCGCGAGTTTTCGTGACTCTGGTTTTGTACCCCCTAGACCTCCGGGTCCTAGGAAGATGGAACCCTTTTGATCTGCATATCATCATCGAGGCTCGTAACCCTACATTAAGACACTTTTGAGCCGTGACGTGGCAGGCGGGCCCGCCGGGCCCGCCGGTTTGTCCGTACCCGGCCCGCCCCAGCTCTCGATCCGGAAATGGTTATGAGCGGGGATGTGGTTTCGTCATGACGTCGGCCAGAATATCGCTATGTCCAGCAGAAGATAAAGGAGGAAGGGAAGGGGCAGGAAGAAGAGCAGGAGGAGCAGGAGGAGCAGGAGGAGCAGGAGGAGCAGGAGGAGCAGGAGGCGCAGGAGGAGCAGGAGGAGGAGGCAAAGATTTGGTGACGAAGGAAGAAGGAAATAGATGATACCTTTGAGGAGTCGAAGCTTCAGCTGCTCTAATATGAACCTAATGGTGGCCCGCTATGGGCCGGTGTATTGGTATACATGTTCCAATCAGAGGAGGAAGGGAGAAGATAGGATGCACGTAATGCTAGATAACAGAAGATTTTGATATTGTAATTTTGAAGCAAGATGATGATGAGAACATGGGCATGAATGGAGTTTCTGTTGCGATCACTGTCGCAAATACCCAGGAACAAACATTATCCTGGTTTCGAAAGCAGCATGAATGAACAAGGAATCGATCAAGGACCAAATTAAAGGGATACAGGGGCATGCATCATCGTTTGATCCAGAATCCTTGCATTGTAGACGAGAGAAGTGAATGAGATGGCGTGTGTAATTTTGCTGAGAGGAAATGAGCTCGCATTTTCTCTGATTGACTCCTGATGGCAGTAGCTTGTCGGTGTACGGGAACATGAGCAAGAAAGGTGCGACATTGCTTTCATCTTCGCTAGCGTCTTCGTAAAGATGTCACAGGCGGGTCGATCGTGTACTCGCTGATTGCAAGAGAGACGGTTATCCTCGCCGAATATGCAGCAGGGACTGGAAACTTTGCCAGCGTCACCCGCAAGATCCTGGAGAAGCTGCCGGGAAGCGACAGCAGGATGTCTTACGTGTGCGACCGTCACATCTTTCACATCATGGTGTTTGACGGTCTGACATACATGTGCATGGCTGAAGAGGACTTCGGGCGGTGAGAAGAGGAGAGGAGGCAAGTGCGATGTGAAGGTGAGAGGCGTGGCAGGCGTGTAGCCTTTTCCTTCCTGGAGGATATCAAGAACAAGTTCCAGAGCTCCTGCGGGAGCCAGGCAAAGACAGCTCTAGCATACGCGTTCAACGAGGAGTTCAGTCGCGTGCTCTGCAAGCAGATGGAGTACTTCTCGTCCAGTGGTGAGATGGACAAGATCGACAAGGTGAAGGCGGAGATGGACGACGTCAAGAATGTCATGGTGGACAACATCGAGAAAGTTCTGAAGCGCGGGGAGAAGATCGAGCTGCTGGTGGACAAGACGGACAACCTGAACCAGCAGAGTATCAGGTTCAAGAAGCACAGCTCTCAGCTGAAGCAAGCCATGTGGTGGCAGAACGCCAGAATGATGATCTTTGTGGGTGTAGTCGTTGCTGTTGTGTTGGCGATTCTGATCTACTCAATGAGCGGCCATTGAGGGGGAAGTGGCAAGGGGGAGCAGAGCGATAGTTGGATCGTGTTGGCACCTGGTAGGGGGAGGAGGATGGGGAAACGCAAGAAATCTCGAAAGGTAAAATAGCTTGGCTAGCACAGGTACATGGTTCTAACTAAAACAACACAAAACCGCCTCCTCTCCCTCAAAAGATGAACTTGGGGCTCTTGAATCCCATCGTAGTCAGTCGGAGGGCAGGAGAGCTCGCGTCGCTCTCTCGCCCGTAGGCACTTCCAATCGATAGGCCTGTCGCTCCTGTGTAGCAGTGAGGAGGACAGGAAGAGGACAAGGTGGGAGGGAGAGGAAAGTTGGGGCAGGGGGGGATGAAAAAGTGGGAATGGAGGGAGATAGCAGGAAGGAGAGAGTTACCGCTGGCTTCGCTTCTATCTAGCTTCTCAAACTCTTCGAGCGGGGGGATTGAAGTGTAAGAGGCAGTCTCAGATATGTCGCCAGGAGAGATCTGGAGGTTGATCGAACCAACGCGAGGAGAGAGCTTGTGCTTGTCGTTGCCAGGAGTCGACATGAGGCCGAAGGTGGAGAGCTGCTGGGGTGCCCGATTCCTCTCCTATAGACAGCAGACATCGATAAGCAGGTGAAGACCAAGGGTTGACCGGGGGAGGGAAGCGGAGAGAGAGAGAGAGCGCGCGCGCGGGCGAGGAAACGAGGAGACAGAGATGGATGGTGACGAGAGAAAGCGAGGGAGACGGAGACGGAGGGAGCGCGAAGGGAGAGGAACATGAAGCTCGAGAGAAGACAGGTGCTCCATACCTCGCCGTTGGTCCACAGCGACGCCGTTGACATGTCAACACTCATGGTGTGCTGTACGTCCATCTCCGAGTGCCGCTGGATGTGCGAGATGTCGCTGAGCCGACGAGACTCTTCGCTCCTCTGATGCGACGACTCCATCTCCTCCATCCTCCTCTGCACCGCATCGAAGGCTGCACGTGCCAGCCTTGTCGCCCTCTCCGCGTCGTTGTTGCAGTGGAGGAGGAGGCGTCTTGCCGTGTGCTCGGTGATGCCGGACCCAACGTTAAGGATGACTTCCCTCACCTTGCTGTCCTCACTCACTAGCGGAGCTTCTTCTGCCTGCGAGTATCTCGACTCGAGTTCCTTCAGCTTCCTCAGTAGCTCTTCCTTCTCTCCCGCCAGCTTCGCCATCTCCTCCTGATCCTCAAGCCTCGCTACCTCCGTCAGCCTCAGCCGGTCTCTCGTTTGCTGCGCACGGAAGGTGAGAAGGCAGTGCATGAGAATGTGGAGAGAGCAAGGATGAGAAGGAGCACCGGGAGGGAGGGAGGGAGGGAGGGAGGGAGGGAGGGAGGGAGGGAGGGAGGGAGGGAAGATAGGATCAGGAAGCTTCATCTGCTTACCTCGAGCTGTTCCTGTAGCTCCTGCTTGTCTCTGCTCAGCTCCTTGCGGATCGTCTCCACACGCTCCTTCAAGTTCTCCTCCACCTGCTCTGAGTCCCTCGCTGGGAGCTGCGCGATGGCCCGCTGCAGCGCCTGCTTTTCTGCCCACATGGACTGCATCAGCCGATCCTTCTCCTCCATCGCAAGGACCCTCTCCTCGTCCAGCTGCGCCTGTCCCAAACGTGTCATCGCCCCTCGAGCACTCAGAATTGCACGCGGCACCCGCAGGTACTCGATCTGCTCCTGCAGCTCCACCCGCCTCGCGAGCTCTTGTTCTAGCGCTTCCTGTAGGTTGACCACCCCGTTCTCAAGCAAGTCTCTCTCCTTCACCGCCCTGCTGCAAGTCAGCTGAGGTCACAGGGAAAGGCACAAGACCTCTTGAGCAGTACACTGCTGTTCTCAAGCAGAAACTTTCCTCGCTCTGAAGGATTGGCCCTGTGGTATTTCAGGAGCAGAAGAGCGAGACCAAGGGAGATGGGGGAAAGAAGGGCTGAAGGAGCAGAACTTGAGCGCTTTCACGGAGGACAATAGGAGAGGCTGGTGAAAGAATCGCACGGAAGAGGCTTTGAGATGTCGAGAGACGCTCGGCTCGGACTCTCCGAAGAGCTAAGGAGGGTCAGATTCATCAACCCATCTCAGCGTCGTCTCACTTGACGGAGTTGTCGGCAAGCAGGAAGCGGGGCTCCCGCAGGAGCTGCGAGCATGCTTCCTCGTAGTGGGCCTGATAAGAATCAGGCCAGAAGGGAGGAGGGAGGGGGACCTGAAGATGATCCAGCTGACGCTCTAGTTCCTTGTTCCTGTCCATAGTCTTCTCTTGCTCAACCTATTGCCTGATCAGCTCTCCCTCTCCCTCTTCTCTGCAGACCTGGCATTCCCACACTCTCGTGTGTTCCTCATTGATCATGTCCTGCAAACCCTTGATTTGGCCTCTCAGCCTTTCGACCTCGTTGCTCTTCCCCTCCTTCTCTTCACGCAGCTCCTTCAGCTTGCCGCGCAAGGTATCGATATTCCTCTCCGTGGAGGACAGCAGCGCGTCCCCGTTGTTGAGAAGGTACTGCGTCGCCAAGTTCGCTTGCTCTTCCCGCGTTTCGTATTCAGAGATCTGAAGGCAATTCAGCGGAGGAAGCAGAGAGCTGGAGAGGGGAGCTGAAGGAGATAAGGATCAGCAGGATGAGAATCTCACTCGTCGTTGTAGATTTTCGATCCTCTTCGCCATCTCTTTGATCTGAGATTTAAGAACTTCTTGCAGGTTGGACGCGAAAGTCCTTTCTTGCTCCGTCTCCATCAGGTATGAAGCAAATTCCTGCACGTGCATCAAGCGAAGCAGAGACAGAGAGGATAGTGGGGGAGGAACCTTCTGCTTGCGCTGGAAGTCTTTCTCCATGCACACAAACTCATCTTTGAGGGCTTTTAGGTCGCACTCAAGCTTCCTTCTCTTCGTTCTCTCCGCTTCTGTCTGCCACATCTGATGCTGCAGCCGCTGCTTCACGTCCTCCATCTCTGTCTTGAGCATCTTCGCTCGCTCTACTCCCTTGGAAGGCGTTCCTCCCGGGCTGACCCCCAGCACTGTCCGCATAGCAAAGTACTGCAAAGAAGCTAGTAAGAAGCTTGCAACCGCAGGAGGGGTTAGCGAGGAGGGTTGGAGGCAGACGGAGAGGCGGGAGAGAGGAGAGGCCAAAAGGATGCAGCATCGACCTGCTCACAGACGTAGTCGCTCTTGACGATCCTTTGCTGGGCATCGGAGAGCTTGAAGTCCATGCCCTGCAGCTGAGCGTAGACCGCGTTGAGCTCCTCCTGCTTGTGCCACAGGCTTCTCTTGAGCTCTTCGGTTGCATCGTCCGTCTCTTCCCGCCACTTGAACGCTTGCAGCAGCTTGTCCTCAAGTGCAGCATTCTGAGCGTCGGCCTCCTCCAGCATTTCCCGCATGCTCTGCATGTTCTCCTCGCTCTCCAGTAGCAGATGCTGGTACTCTTCGGACTGACTGGAAATCTTCTCCTGCTGCTCGCGGTACTCACGAAGATTGCAACAGGCTTCCTTCAGCGTCCTGCAGAGATCAAAGGATAGGGTTTCCATGGAGCTAATCAATTCCTCCTCCTCTGCCTCTGTCTGTCCGAAAGAAGATAGTTGTTGAGACGGTTGAGTGCTTGAGCGTGTCGATCCGACACGCTCCTGTAGAACAAGCAAGTCTCGCCTAAGGCGCTCGTTCTCCCTGCTCTTCTCTGTCATCTTCCTCTGCATCTCCTCCATGATGGTCGCCATCTGCTCCTCCACCCCTTCCAACGCGTTGATGGAAGCGCATTTCTCCATTTCAAGGTCTTTTGCTTTCTCGTAGATTAGAGCCATCTGGCTCCTCATCCTGCCCACCCTCTCGTCTCGCTCTCTGCTGAGTTGCATGGCTTCCTCCTCCACACGCTCGAACGTGCTCTCCACCTGCTGTAGCATGACGTCCAGCATCGCAAGCCCCTCCTGCTCTTGTTGATGCTGCAGACCACTCTCAACCATCACGCTCTCACTCCTCAGCTGCGCTGCCTCTTCCTCTGCTCGCACCTCCGCGACTCTCCTCCCCAATGCTGATACCACGCCTTCGAGCCCATCGAAGAGAGATGACAGCAGGTCCACGTGATCGGAATAGGCAGTGCAGAGCTCTACGAGTCCAGTGTTGCTGTCCCTCAGCTCCTTCTTCTCCTTCCTGCTCAACTCCAAGTGGTTGCGTAGGGAGGAGATCTTGCTCTGCATTTCTCCCAGCAGGGATTCTTGATCCCGAAGCTCGCTCGACATCCTTCGCAGCTCACGGACTTCACGTCGGGAAGCAGCAAGCTGATCTTCTTTCGCTCTCGCTTCCTCATGGAGCCTGTCGATATGCGCAAGGAGTGACTCCTTCTCGTCGCTAGAGGTCCTCTGCAGTGCCAGGATCTCCTGCAGGTATCATCATGAGAGAAGAATGACGATGACAAAGGGGAGCAGATGGTTATGGAGGGGGAGAATGTAAAGAGGATGAAATAAAGACAGAAAGTGGGAAAATCACCAGCTTGAGGGAGTCAGCTGACTCAAGGAGGGCGCTGAGCTCGGAATCGTGCATCTTCTTCATCTCAGATTTCTCGTGCTACAGTTCATGTCACAAAAGAGTCAGAGGGTGTTGAATGGACCTCAAGCTCCTTCTCCTTCTCCGCTGCTCTCTCGTTCAAAGCGTTCAGCTGCAGGATTGCTTCCTGAAGCTCCTGCTTCTCCTCTCCCAGCTGCTTCAGTCTGATGGCTGCTCGCTCTAGAGCGCCCTTCAACTCCTCGATGGAGGAGTCCGCAATTTGAAGATTGGTTCGCGTCTACAACACAACCCATTATGCGCGAGCTAGCAAGGCTACAACTCGTTACCTCCTGGATTGAGTTGATGGACTCTTGGCCTTCCTGCTCGAAGCAGTCCTTCATCGACTCAACGTGCACTTGAGTTTGCAAGAGCTCCTCCTTCAAGATTGTCAACAGCACTCTCTCCCCCGCTACAGCCTCCTGCATCACCTTCAGCTCTTTCAGGAACGTCGAGGACTTGAGAAGGAGATCTGTGAGTTCCTGTTGAGGACTGTGAATCACGTGCAAAAAAAGGTGCAGCAGGATACAGAGTTCTTGGATCTCTCCACTTCCAGCTCCTCTTCAGTTGCAGCAAGCTTCTCTTCGTAGGAAGAGAGGGCTGAAGTCTTCTCCTGCAGATGGAGCTGCGCAGAGTTGAGCTGCTCGCTCAGCTGGTTGAAATTCTCTTTGTGCCGATCGAGTTGGACATTCAAGCTTGAGATTTCCTCCTGGTGTGAAGAGAGTCGAGCAGAGAGTTGATCATTGAACGTGATAGATTTCTGGATCTCCTCTCCCTTGCTCGCTAGGAGGATTTGCGCATGCTAAGAACACAGGCAGCCGGTCAGATACGCAACAATGTAAGCTTCAGCGGACCTGAAGCGCTTCTTCTTGTCTCGCTCCCTGTAGCTTCTGATCCATCACATTCTGTTCCAGCACCTCCATACTCGACTGAGTCGTTGCCACCAGCGAAGTGATGGACGTCAACATCGTTGAGCATTCTTCCAGATAACGGTTTGTGATCTGCATCTCGTAGTCCTTGGTGGCGTTGTCGTTGATGAGATCAATCAGCCTCTTCTTCTGATCGGAAATCTCCAGATTAAGACGTGCAATGTCTTTCGACTTCTCCTCCTCCTGTTTCTTTGACGCCGAGACCTCTTCCTCCATCGCGGACTTCTCACGCTGTCACCAACATCAACGGCTTGTCTCATCGACAAATCATCTCACCTCATTGCGACTTTTGACATCTTCCATTTGACTCACAAGATCTTTCATGCTCTGCTCCTGCTGTCTAAGTTTGATGTATACCTCTCCCATCTCTTTCCAGCTCTTGTCCAACCCAGACTCAAGAGCCCTGCACGCATCAGAGCTCTCCTCGATCACGGCGCCCAGAATCCTCAGAGTCTGAAGGGAATCCTGACAGGTTCCTTCCATGCTACCGAGCTTGCTTGACATGGAGCGAACTTGACCTTCCTTCTCTTCCAGCACCCTCTCCGACTTTCATATCAAATCAACTTCTTTCGCGCATTCAACATTCAAATATTAGAGCTCACCTGGTGTATGTCAGAGGAAAGCAAGTCCTTGAGGCACTCCAGCTCTGTCAGACATTCTCGGAACTTGAGCTCATTCCATGCTGCGCTAAATTCTCCAAGAGCTCTTTCACACTGCTTCAGTCTCGAGCCTTGGCTGTCGAGACCCGAGCACTTCTTCTCCTGCAAAAGTTTTACGAACAAGAAAAGCGGATCCATCTTTACCATGGCAATATTCTGTTGCTGCAGCTCATCTCTCTTCAGCTCCAATTCATCGATCTGATCGTTAGCCTCCTCGAGTTTCGCTGCCTGCTCTTCCATCTCAGCCTTCAACGAGAAGAGCTTTTTCATCAGCGAATCCTCGTTCGTCTGATGCAAGGTAGCATTCTGCTCGGACACCTCCAGGCGGGATCGCAGAGCATCCATCTCTTCTTTCGAAGATTCGCACACATTTCTGTTTTGAAGCTGCAAGTTTGCAACTTCGTCCCTGAACGCCATCAAGGACTCCTGGGTGTGCTTTACAGCTTCCTTCAGCTGCTCGATCTTGACATCCTTCTCTGCGTTGGAATGTTTGTAGGACTTCAGTTCAGAGTCTCTGTCTTTGACTGTCTGGTCCAACCTCTGAACCTCTTGCTCTAACTCCTTCACCACCATCTTCAGCCTGTCAATCTCAAGATCTTTCTCCATCAGGGACTGTTCATACTCTCTGTCTTGTTTCTCGCTAGCCTTTTGTGCCTCGTCCTTCACTTGTTTAGAATATTCTTCTGCCTTGAAAAGCTCCTGGCGGATCTTTTCAGCTTCTTCACTTCCAGCTGAAATCTGCAACGAAAGCGCGTACGTTTTCTCCTTCTCCTTCTCGAGTGCTGCGTGCAACTCGCGAATTTGCTCTCGGATCACTTCAATCTCCAATTCTTCAGCGGATTTAACAGGTGAGGAGTTACGATTGCGCAGAGCTTCTTTCAGCTCTGCGTGAAGGGTGTTCAGGGCGTCTTCCTCAGCCTTGATGGCTCTCAGCTGCTCTTCAAGGGCCTGATGCTTCTCAGGACTGTTGGGAGAATCAAAGAGTCGGCTAGATATTTCCTGCTTGTTCCTGATAGATTCTTTGATCGTCTGCAGGGATGGTACATCATGTGCTCGGTACGGTGGTGGCGTCTGCGCCTCCTGCAAACAAGAGCATAAGAAGTAGGATTGGTGGGTTTGAGAGAGCTACACACCGGAAACGCCTCCAGGTCTTGACTCAACCTTGAACGCTGGGAATAGTCTAGAGGGAGATGATCGTGACGGAGATCTCCAACACTAGCCAGAGAGTGAGCATCGCTCAGCCTGAATCCGCTCAAGGAGCAGGCGTCACTGCCTCTCACGGTCGGCTGCTGGCTGAGGAGCGATGCGCGAGAGAGAAGGTCCTGTGAGTTCACATTCTCCTTGTCCATGCATGACGGTAGGCCTGACTTGTCTGGTGGGATGGGGAGGGGCTTGCCCATCACTCTCGATCCCCGCGAAGCTCTTAGCTTCGCCGGTGTCAGAGGCGACGGCGCATCCTCCCTTAACTCCTTTCGAGCACGCGGCATGGCGGGTAGGATTCGAAACGTACGAGGTGTAGAGGGTGGTACATCGGAAGTGGAGGCAGAATCGGAAGGGTACTCAAAATTGATATGATAGTACCGGGTACTTTCATATCAGAAGATAGGAGAGAAATAGGGTACCTACAACTCTGGTATTCTGTCCGAGGGTGGGTTATGTTTGACAGGGGTGGGGGTTCTATTTGAAACCCTACAGCTCCACAGCGCCACTCTGAAGCTAATCCGCCTCGGGAGAAAACCACCCTACCCTGGAATCAACTATTTAAGCAGGGGTCATGTACGACCCGAGGGTAGGGGTGGAATTGATGGGGGGGTCAAGCTGAAGGGGTTGGGGGTGAAGGAAGATGGTAGTCAAGTAATGAAATAGATGTCAACGGTCCAGGTGGGTGGGTGTTGTAGAATTGGATAAGGGGGTGGGGGTGCTAGGGTCTACGGGAAGGAGGCGCCGCGCATGTCGGCGATGTGGCGGCATGTCATCAAGCGGTAAGAGAACAGAGAGGAGCCAGCAGGCAGTAGGACGCACAACGAAGGATGCACGAGGCAGGATACAGGAGGGAGGAGGGAGGGAAAGGAAGAGATGGCAGGGAGGGGGAGCAGGAAGACCTTGGGAAGAGGAGAGCGAGGGTGGAATAGGGAGGGAGGTATGGAGGGAGGAACAGGCATGGGTGATGCAACAGCCAATAGACGAGAAAGATAAGATCAAGGATCAAGTTCTGTAAAGCTGGGCACTGGCAACAAGTATGTACACAGGATCGAAACAACAGATATGTACATATTGCATGACCAACGTGATTTATCCCCACGCTGAATATGTCATGGAAACAGACCGTCGCAGGCAAACCTGTCCATAGCACGAGCAGGTAGCGTAACCATGAACTTCCAAAAAGAAAGACAACTGATCCGGCACGCCAGGTTGCCTGATGGGCAGGAGCTTCCTTCACTCGCTGAGGTGGGCTGGGAACGCGCCTTCCGTAGAAGTGAGTTTGGGTCGTCTGACTTGGATCGAACTGCAGGGGGGAACATGGCGAGGGTCAACATGGAAGCCAAGGGAAGGGCGGATCGAACTTTCCTTGGTTGCGGGTGGCAGCTGTCGCAACTCCTGCTCTGCTGTGGGCAATGAAGGTGAAGAGCTTCAAAGACTGCCCTGAGGATGCTGATGCTGGCATCAGGATAATACCATGGATGTCGCTGAGTGGAAAGAGCTACTCAAAGACATCTTGGGCATCGAAGATCAAGTCGTCCTCACACGGGGATCTGATGATGGGGCTGTGAGACGACCTGGTTTGTTGACTATCGCAGCGGCTGTAGAGAACATCAGGGCACAGAAGAAGGATGAGAAAACGAATGGAGGATCCCCTCCTTCCGCTGACAAAGATTCTTCTCAGCCTTCTCAAGGACCCCGTGCACCTCCTTCCTCTTTCACGGAAGGAGCTGAAGAGATTCAGAAGATCGAGAAGTCAGAGAAGCAAGAGAGCGATAAACGCGTGGAGATGTACAACAATTTACTGTCAGAGTTGGAGAGATTGAAAAAGGAGAGGGATGTGTTGGAGGAGGAGAGCAAAAAGCTCAGGGAGGCGCTACATGCTACTAAGGACACAGCAACTCAACCAACAGTTGTGTTCCAACACCGCGAGCTAGACGATCACTGGCAGAGCAAGCTTGCACAGCTCAGCGCAGCTAAGACGACAGAGAAGATGTTGGAAGCGCTTCATCAGCAGATTGCGTCAGGAGACGAGGTCCTGCAGTCTCACAGCCTGTCATCGGGAGCTATCAACGAGCGAGGAGTCGACCTGTCGAAAGAGAAGGGCCTTTCTGAAGATTCAACTCTTGAGCAGGTTCAGGGCAGAATCAGGCAAGTTCTGGTTGAGCTGCACCTGCGAACGCGACTGGAAGCGCAGCGGCTGCGAGAGGCCGTGAAGATGACAGAGGATGCGGTCCAGTCCGAGCAGATGCAGAAGCTTTCTCTTCAGCTAGTGGCGCAGGAGAACGAGCTGCAGAGATTGATGGAGATGAAGGTGGAAGAGATTCGCAGGCATGCAGAAGAGGAGATCTCGAAGATCGATGAGACTTACGACCAGAGGATCCGGGAGGAATGGGTGCAGGTGAACACGCAAGCTGAACAGCTCCACGATCATGCGTTGAAGATCAAGGAGATACAGCTCGCCCTGGAGAGCGAGAGAGAGCTGGAGAAGGAGCGGGAGAACCTCAAGAAATATTTCGAGCAAACATCGCAGACGTACGTGGGGAGGATCAAGACGCTGAAAGAAACCGTCTACAAGTTCAACGAAGACGTCGAGGGCTTCTCCAACAACAAGAGAAACGCTCAGGCATGATGCTCTTGAATCGCTGGGACAACATGGTTGACCATATTGCAGTACGTGCATCAGCTGTCCTTGGCAGCGGACGCGCTCAAGGATGCTGTCGAATCCGGCAGAAACTGTTCCAAGGAGGTCAAGTTCCTTAGGAAGCTGGCAGGCAGGCAAGCTCATGCTCTGGCTCCGTCTGACTGCGGGGCAGGAGGAGATACAGCTGTTGACGCAGCCTTATCGACGATCCCGATCAAAGACGGTGACTGCCATCCTCTCATTCAGCAACCTTTGATCAAGTTGGTAGAGATGAATGTCTCGACCATGGATGAGCTTCAGACTCGGTCCTTTTCTCCTCGTGGCCTCGCCTGCGACTAACGTAGTCTGCCTTCTTCAGTTTCTTCTCTGCCTCTCTCGAGGCTCGTCGTAGGCTGCTAGTGCCGGAGGGAGGCGGCATGATTCAGGCATGTCAAGACAGCTGAGTGAAAGAAAGCTGATCTCGCGTGCAGGAGCTGGTGGGGACAGGAATGTCCAAACTTTATGACCTGGGAGGAAGCATCAACTTCCGCCACCCTTCCCCGACCGATAGTCTTCCTGAGGGAGACGACCCTGCTGCTGTGCGAACTTTTCTGGCCGCATTCTGCTAGTGAGCTGACCTTCATCTAGGTGCTCAAGAGAGCAGGGATCTGGGTGTACCGAGGGCGGATAGCGCAAGCCATGCAGGAGCTCGAGGTTCTCGAAGGCCGTCCTGCGCAGGCGATGAGCGGGTGAGGGAGAGACAGTTGAAGAGAGACAGGAGAGGAGGGAGGAGGAGGGAGGAGGAAGGGGTCAGGTCTACACGGGAGTCGATACTGAGGATGATGCAGGTGGATGGAAGAGGCTCGGAGACGGCTGGTGGTGCAGCAGGCGTTGCAAGTGCTTCATGCGCACATCTCCCTTTCATCGACACAACTCGCTTGACTTCATTTATTCATTTCCAGTAACTTCTTGATTTGTCCCTCTCATTTACATCCGATCGACTCTCCCCAGCACCTCCCCCTCTCACTTTCCCTCGCCTGCCCCCCTCTTGCCATTCACATCCCGCGGGTCGCAGGAGACGAGCTTGACCTGATTCCTCATGTAGTGACCGGCGAGGCTCGACGTCACAGCCTCTGGCTCTCCTGCTTTCAGTGGCCGGGGAGAAAACGCTTCCATCCCTTTCTCCTCACCCTAGGGTCAATCAGTCAGCCCACCAAATGGGAGGCGTTGCGAAAGAGAGGGAGGGGAAGATAGAAGAGTGAAGGTAGGGAAGGAGGTGAAGGATAACTGCAGAGGACAAGGGGAGCAAAGCAGCAGTAGAGTCTTCACCGTGCTACCCTTGTTCACAGACGATTCCCTCTTCAACTTGCGGATCTGCAACCATGGCAGTCAACAGACAACCGCGGCCCCCAATACACCCCCCACCCGTGTTCCTCCTCCTCCTCCTCCTCCTCCTCCTCCTCCTCCTCCTCATCATCATCATCATCATCATCATCATCATCATCATCATCATCATTCACCTCAGCACTCCGGGCATGAGAAAGCACTTGAAGCTTCCTCTCCAGGTGCTCGATGAGCTCCGTCCTCTCCTGCAGCGCGATCTCCTTCTCCTTGAGCTCCTCCTGGAGCTGCAGGACCTCCCGCTCCATGTGCTCGTACGCCTGCCATACTCTCAAGATAGACCCCCACCCACCTCTCCCCCAGCACCTGCAGGGGGACCTTGACTCTCGATGAGCCGGTCGCGTCGTCTGCTAGCAGAGAAGGCGAGGACGTCGCGTCCTCCCTCCAGGTGGCGTCGATCCTGTCGTGGAACGCGTCAGATGGGGGAGCAGTTCGTTGCCTCCACCTCATCGACTCGTCCTGGGTCTCATCGAAGATGTCAGACAAGTTGTTCTTCCCCCTGCTGTTCGCCATGAACCTCGCGATCAGACTCCATCGCCTGTCGGACATCTCACAGGGAGCAGGCGAGACCCCAGGAGGACAGCGATAAGGCACTTAAGGCGAATGGGGGTTTCGGTCGATGCTATAGAGAGGACGGACAACAAGGGAACGGCAACAATGTATGCAACAATGTATACAGGTCAAGAAAGCAGCAGCGCAGCATGTCTGTACCTCTGTCTGGCAGTCGTCAAGGAAGATGAGAGTGTGTCGAGCTTGCTCGTCAAGACTTCTATTCTGCCCTTCTGCGACTTGATTGTCTTCCCCTGTATCCCAAACTCTCTCACCCCAACCTCCGACAACACCAACGGGTAACGACCTGCGATGCGACAGTCTCTGCGAGCTTCTTGTTGATGCTTCTCAGTTTGCTCCGCTCGTCAGTCCAAGAGATCACCTTCATAGGCCCTGGACGTCAGGGAGTGACGAGGCAGAGGTCACTATCTAAGGACCTCCTGTCCTCCTGCCGTCGTCGTTTCCGCCGGCTCAGATCGTTCTTCTTCCTCACTGCTACTGATCTCGCACTCTTCCCTCTTGATCCCAGCAAGGTTCTTGTGGCCTCCGTCAGACAGTGCAGAGCACACAAGGATAGTTCACCGGGGGCAAGACAGTGTCTTTCTTGAGATGCCTCAAACTCTCCAGCACAGTGTGCAACTTCACCTAAGAATACGAGCATGATCACTCTCTGCACAGAACAATAGCAAGCAGGGACACAGCGAGCAGACCTCTTCTTCTTTGCACAGAGAATTCTTATTGATCTGTTCCCGGCCATATCAGCCACCACAACGCACACTGAACAGGGTTGCACCTTGCTCAACATCAGCGACAGGATTTCTTTGAGAGCAGAGATCGCTCTGTCACCATGTCAGTCACCACGGCCACCAGGCGCAAAGTCATCGACCCATCATATCGTTGAAGCGATGAAAGAAGAAAACTGCGAAACCGTGAGTGGAGGGTGATGATGTTCGGACCTCTCTCACGAGTTTTCTTCCGCCAACCCGCTCATCTTCTTCTTCAATCGCCCGACTTTCTCCTTTTCCAGCACTCTCTTTGGGAACAACCCGTCGGGGGAGTCTTCGAGCTGCCTGATAGTCTGCTGATGCTGCCTTGTTAACGACTCATAGGCTGCGATCTCGCTTCTCAGCCTCTTGTTCTCGTCCCTTCATATCCAAGTCAGAACGCCACGCGAACGATGCGAGATGCGAACGATCAACCTGAGAACCGTCACGTTCTCATTCAGGCTCGCGACCTTCTGCCTCAACCCGTCCCTCTCCGACGTCAAATCCATCAGACCGTTCTCCTTTCGCAGACTCTCTCCTTTCAATAGGCGGACTTCATCCTTCGTGCATCAGTCAGAGCAAACTGAGTCAAAATCATCATGCACATACTTGCAAGGAGGCGTTCTGGTTGGAAATCTCTCGCAACTTTGACACTACCTCCTCCTTGGCCTTGAGGACTTTGTCGGGGGCAGCAGGCGAGTAACTTAGGGCAGGGGAGCGCTTTGCCACTGCCGATCTTATTCTGAATGAGTACATCGGTCAGAACAAACATCGCTTTGAAATGTCGTCATTCCGCCATACCTCGGAGATCTTTCAGAAGCTGTCGAACGAGGAGTCTGTAGCATGTATGAATCCTCCCGCTTTGAAAGATCCTCAGGCTCAGCGTTGAGGATAGGTTGAGGAGACTTGCTCTTCTCGTGTACAGAGAAGAGTTTCACTTGGTTTTCTATTCCCCTTATCTCCTCGTAGATGTAGTCGAAGGTGTCGTCTTGATATTCCGTGTCAGCATCTTTCTTGCCCTGGAAATCCCGGTCGGCCTCGTGCCCGTTCTCCGATGGTCTCTCAAGAAGCTGCCTATCTTCATACCGATGCTCTGCTCCTCCTTCAGGTTGGTGTTCTCTTCTCCTCTCCTCCTCCATCTCTTCGCTCGTCCTTGCTCTCTTTTCTCCTCTCTGCCTCCCCCCACTCGCACCCTCCTGCATAGATTCGCTAGCGGCCCTCATCCCCAGTATCTTGCCCAACGGCATTCAACGGTCATCTGGGCTCAAACCATTTTGAACCGTTATAAACCGTTCTAGGTCTGGAAAAGAAACGGTGTTGAAACGGTTTTCTGTCGAAGAGCCATGGCAGGTCGTTTGGCCGCCGCTATGGCGGGCTTCGTTGTCCTGGCACTTCTCGGCCTCACCATGTGGTCAAGGAGAACGAGCCTGGAGCAGCGTCCTGTACGCTACTTCTTCATCCCCTCCCAAGAACGTGGGAGACAGCAGCTTGCTGTGGTGCACAGCGCTCTGGGAACTCCGCAGGACTTACCCAACCTCCGTGGAGAAGAGCTTGGCGATGAAGTCATGGACCTTCCACAATCAGATAGCGAACACGATGATGGAGACATGTATGTTCCAGCAGAAATGATGAACAGCTATACGTTCAAGCAAAAGCCAGTATCCATTTCGTTGGCAACGGGTAATTCACGTTCGAATCCAATGTTAGCCGATCCTTCAGATCCTTCCATGTACGACTCGAAGTTGGCAAAGCTTGGAGTGAACGTTGGAGCTGCCCCTGCACAAGGATCTTTTGCCACGCATGGCGATGCCTTTGTCTCGGCTGACAACCTGGAGGACTCTTACAGCGTAGGCCCATCCCCGAATCGCGAAATTCACGGGAATACCATTGGTGGAGATTGGTTTGGTCACGTTGGAGAACCTCTCTTGACAAGAGCTCAGATCCAGGCTCAAAGTGCTGTGCCCAAGACCGCCAAGTTCACCTCGTTGGCTGGTCAGCCCCCGATCTGTCAGTGCAGCGCCTCAACGGATGCCGCGGCGACCAGGTGCTCCTGTCAACGCGACGCGTCGAGGCTCTCGGGAAGCAAGACGATTTCTTTGGATCTTCAGTGCTGTGATTGTGGAGGAAAACGAGTGAGTTCTTTGAAGATAAGAAGTGATCTGTTTGTAACCTGTTCCATGTTTCATTTTGCAGCACATTGTTTCTCCTGCACCAGTTTGCTCCGATTGCTACGGATGTGGGCAGCAGGCTTATCATGCATATTACAATCCATACGGCATCGTTCAGGACGATACTGATGAAGATTCTTCTACAGGTATGCAATTGAGCAATCTGCTGGGTCCATAATTCCCCCTGTCCTGATAAATTGTTTTTCAGCCAGCACTATTCTCGAACAGAAAATTGTGAAACCCGTGCACTACTTCTCTCGCAATGAAGATCCTGGGAAGCTAACTGATAGAATGATGGTTCTGAACGATGTATTGCGTGGAGCCAAGGTATGCTCGGATCGATCGAGGGATTGCAATGTTTTGACTTGGTGCTACAGAACTTTAAACCGCCCACTTCTGCCCCCGTCTACGAGTCTAAGATAGTTAAGAGGGTCAAGGTTGACCCTATTGTACAACTCTCATAAATTATGCTGACACAGTCACGGTGGCCGGGCACCGCCGGGCGGCGACTGACCTCAGCCTAGGCTGGCAGCCAGCGCGGCCCGGCCGCCGCGGCCCACCGTGTCACTGTACACTGCGGCCGCCGCTCGGCGGGCCAATCCGAATTGAATCAGGGTTTTGGGGCGGCCTGTTCTGACAAAGAATCATTCGGAACCATAACCCTGTCACTGTGTGCTGTTACACGTTGATGTACCGTAGGCTAGCGACTACCGTACGCTAACCCCTCAGAAACCGGCCGCAGTGCCGGTGGCATCCATTTTGACCGGCCGGGCCCTTCTGATTTGAGTAAAGCCGAATTAGTACAATTGAAGGGGACTCGGGTGGTAGGCAGCAGGTCATCTACTGAGCTATTTCCGGCGCCATGGCAGACGCGCTCCCGTAAGAAGGAAGAGGAGATCATAGATGTGGAGGCGCTGCATTGATTTCGCTGAAGAAACTTCCTCCTTGTTCTGATTTGACTGATGAGACACGCTGTCATGTGCTCTTTGCTCTCGTTCCCCATCCGCATGCTGCCATGTTTTCTCAAGCCATCAGCCCCTCGTTCTTCTCCCCTATTCACAGCGGCGGCAATGTTCTGGCTCCACTCCCCTTGCGGCTCTGCTCCAGCTCCACTTCCCATGGGAAGGCTACTCTCTGATTCTGTGTTTGGCACAGCGGGTTCTGGGAGGCGCTGAGTGCACAAGATAGCAATGGAGAGAAGAGGATGCTCAAGCACGTCGTAGCTGAGGTCTTTTTCTGAACTCTCTGGTCGCTGCTCACTGAAGCTTTCTTCTTGAAGTTTACTGGAACCTTGCTCTTCACCTTCCTCGCTGCCGCTGGTTCATATCTATTTTGAAATCCTTTTTGCCCTTGTAACCGCCTTCTCTATGGCAGCGGCTGTCAATGCACAAACGGAAGGACTGGCGGCTGGAGCGATTGGCAGGTGTGTCAGATTACGAGCCCATCAAGAAAGTCAGATGCCTGACATGTTCATCAGCGGGATTTCCCTTGCTGTCGTGATATACGCCACTGCTGGTTGACTTGGACCTCAAAGATCCTCTCCCGGCTCATTTTCTTCAGGTGACAACGGATCGGGTGGGAAAATCAACCCGGCTGTCACAGCTGGACTCTTCATGACTGGTCTGGCCCTGATTTCCTTACAGCGGTAGAAGGTCATTCTTACCGCTGCATCGCACAGGTCGCCTGCATTGGATCACTGCCGCCTGGGAAATCCTTGCACAAGTTTGAATTTCGTTGAATTAGTCATGATTCCTCACCATAGAGTGCAGTTTGCTGGTGGCATGGTTGGAGGCTTCATCCTGAAATATGCTCTCCCTCACACGTACTATCTCAATCTTCTCGGGCAAATAATGATTGAGACTGTTTTCACTTAGAAACCTCACTGTACCACTTCTCGCTATGGGAGGTCCAAGCACGACTCATCCCTTATCCGCGTTTATCTGGTACACTGGTGGTTACATTGTTCAGACAAACTAAGCGTTTCTCAGGGAGTATATGACCACTGCATTCCTTGTATTCGTGGTTTTTGCTACGGTGGTAAGAAGCATCTATATTTGATTACAATGCGCTTCGTAATTTGACGACTACATAAGGTTGACAAGCAAAGCCGTCATGTGGATCTCAAAGTACTCACCCCCCTTGATAACTTCTGGCAAGGGGAGATGGAGAGAAGGATTGATTTTGCTGTAGGTCACTCTTCCAACACCCTTTGCGCCCTTGGCCATCGGACTGGTATTAGTTTGCATACTCTTCCTGTCGTTGACTAGCGTCTAGACGTGCCTAGTTGGGGCCCTTGCAAGCGGTCCTTTCACTGGGGGAGCAATGAATCCCGCAAGGTAGATCATTTTCCTCGTTCGCTCCATCTGGAAATCTAACTTCCCCGTAGAGTGCTCGGACCAGCCATCTGGTTCTGGAACTTCCGTAACATTTGGTACTTGAATCAGCACGAGTCGGTACTAGCAAGTGACTGATGTCACTTGGTAGGGTCTACCTCCTGGCAACCATGATTGGAGGAGTATCTGGAGCGGTGATCTTTGACAACCTCTTCTTGCAGGTACTTGGTTCCGATTGTTGACCTGCTGATCGACTGAGCCTTGTTGGCAGCATCAGCCCCCTGAGAGTGACGCTGCTGTGGTATGAAACCATGCGCCGGTATGAATCATGCGACCCACATGAAAATTGGGTTCGTTTCAAAAATCAAAGATTCTGGTCGAACTTCAGAATGTATAGTTAAACATTAAACAGATAGCAACAACCCTATTTACAACAGAAACTAGCATTCGACTTCATCTCATCCCAATCCAAGATTTTGGTTCGTTTATCTACACGGACAGTCTGTGTTAAAAGCACGAAACAAAGAAAGGACGGAGTTGACCAAACCTGTTTCGTTCCCAAGTTGAGAGTCGGAAGCTTGGAATGGCATGCAGCTGCTGTTCTCAGAGGTGAAGACATCTGCATGAGTATGAGAATCATCAGGTGTATCCCTTTCTCTTTCACCGCAGTCGCAGTGTCCAAAGCGCAGGAGCCATGGCGTGGTTGAAAGGGCAACCTAGGTCGAAGATCAGTCCTTTGTGCAGAGGCAAAGTTGAGTTCGATACAGACCTGGAGGAGAAGTACGCAAACTCCTCCCTCTCTTTCTTAGCATTCGGATGAGATATATTTTTCAGCTCGTTGGATAAGCCAAACATAAGCCTGGTGTGTAGAAATGATCAAAGAACATAGCGAGGGTAGCACATGTGGTGAGTTGAGCCCATGTGATTGGAAGCGATACATCAACAAAAGTCAGCCCTGTAGAAGAAGTTGAAATGAACCACTTGAATCAAACTGATCAATGGAAGGTTGATGCAGATGTAAGAGCGAAGAGAGGAGCACACAGCATGGAAGATTGTGCAGGTGACGGAAATACTTAGTAATACCCAAGCTCGCCTCAGTACTAAGGGAAATTGCAGTGCTGAGGCAGACTCGTTCATCTTGGGGATAATGGGGAGTGCATGAAGATAGAGGAGCCGCATGAAGATAGGAGGAGCCGCATGAAGATAGGAGGAGCCGCATGAAAATAGGAGGAGCCGCATGATAGAGTAGTTGGGAAAGGATCAAGTACTTCAATCCTCTGCCTTTCTCATCTTTATTACATGCTGACATCCCATTCGCCATATCACACCCTCAAGCACTGCATGCTTCTTACCGCACCTGACGAAACATGCTGGAGCAGATGATTACGATTACACAATTGGCGCTTGAGATCCAGGAGGAGCTGACAACCATTTCATCATCCTTAAGGTCTGTCTAGGCCATCTACGACATCGTCTGAAGCTCGAGGGTGCGCAGGAATGAGATCGATCTGATATCTGTCGGACTCGAGCACAACGACGATATCATTTCAAGATTGAAAGACGAACTCGAGATGCTATCTGAGCAGACTCTGCAGTACATAGACAGCTCAGGATGGAAAGACATGGAAGAAAATCAACCAGGCATCCAGGTGATCTCCCCGCCTGGCAAACGTGCTTCTGAACCCCCTGTTGCACTAGCAGGCACATCAGAGTGAATGGTCGCATCCGGATGCAGCTGTGCATCCGACAGATAGCCATGGAGCGCTGGGCGCGACCCTGTGGAGAGACATCGTGAATCTAGGACATTTGAGCAATGGCATTCGACAGGCGTCTACAGAACGAGAGAGAAGGATGCGGATACTGGTCGATCATCTGCTATCGGCTCTACACCGTGCATACTCGGAGACTACTGCTGAGCAAGAGAGTGCAAAGTCTTGTCCGGTGCCAACACAAGGCAATGGCGCGCCCGTGTATGAAAGCAGTCTGAACAAGGAGAATCGCACGGAGGAAGCACCTCGACCATCTGCAGCGCGGAAGACCAACCCTGAGAGACTGGAGAATGAGAGGTTCCGAAACAGAGCGAAGGTGTCGATGGTTAAGATCGGACTCCTCCAACTCTCGAACGAACTGAAGCAGTTTTCAGAGGAAGCTGATTCGTTGCTCAACGCTGTGAAAGCTTCCTGGTCCGACCTTGCCTTTAATACCGAATTGCCACGAAAACTGCAGGGCTATCTGAATCAGAGAGGCGCAGTAGGAGACTGGCATAGTGGAGTGAGAAGTCGTGCTAGAAAATGAACCCGAGGCTCTCATGCAGTCATGCAGTCAAAAGACTGGGTGGTCCCGTAAACCGTGCCAGGCATGATCTCAGCGTGACTCGCCCGGCCCTGACCGTCTCGAAAGTGATGATGGATACTTGGGTTCCCATGCGTACCATGGTAGCAGCAGTTGGGTTCACCGATACCTGATTGTCACAACTTGTCCCAACGGAAGATCCCGCTCAAGGTCGCAAGGCCACTGGGCTGTGTTGAGCAAGCTCACTCTTGGAAGAAGCAATCTTGAAAAGGGCTCCGTTGAGTTGCATGATTTAGAGAAAGAGCCGAATCTAAGTGATCAACAGCACTGCTGCTGACATCAGTCAACGCGTGGGTCCTCCTCCAGCATCGTCGATCATCTCGTGACGCCATTTTGCTTGTGCGTGCGGGCGGGCGGGCGGGCGGTCGTCGTTGCTGGCAGGAGCCAAGTCTCCACTCTTTGATGCTCCGGATAGAAAGGGACAGCTTCATCGCGATGAAAGTCAGCATCGAATTACAGGGGCTCAAGAGAGAATTGAAATCATGCCGTAGGATTCTTTTTATTTCTCGAGGTCAACGTTTTTTCCCACTGCGTCAGCAGCCCGGCGGGGCAGATAAATAGTGACTGATCAGTCGCCGAGACGCTAGACTATGAAATGACGAACTCTAGCGGTAAGCACCGTATGTGGCCGCCACGAAGACTCTGTTTCGTGGACAAGGTGTGTAGTAAAGAACAAACATCTGGTCATTATTGTGAGATCTCATCGGGGGAGGGACAGGGGGAGGGGGTAGTCCCAGGCTTCACACGAGGATCGGATGCAGAATGGGGGGGGTGGGGGTGAAGCGATTTGGACGCGAAATCGGGATTCATAGTTGACGGGGCGCAGGGGCAGAAAGGAGAAAAAACGAGACCAGGGGCGAAGAGGATCCTGACAGGTATCAGCTAGAGAGCAAGCAGAGCAGAAAAGACCACGACGATCCTAACCTCAGGCTACTTGTCTCGAAGCAAGCTACTGCGCTCAAGTCCCCAGATCCCAATCACAGACAGAATCAGTGTCGGAGGGCAGGCAAGTGAGAGCTCTGCTCACATATCAGCATAGCCTCAGCTACACTGACACGCAACCTTCAAATGGCTAACAACGGTGTCTTCGTGCTGTCTCGTCCTCGGCTCGTCACCATCGAGTTGCTCCAGCAAAACGCTGGATTGCCTCAAGCCCAGGTAGCTGAAAGACTGGTGCGTCTCCCCCTCCTCTCTATGGACGGCCGAGTGACTTCCTGCTTGGCACAGGGCATCTCGCTGACTGCCTTGAAGGGAGCATGCCGGCAGCTGGGAATCCCAAGATGGCCATGTGCGCGCCGCTTGGCTGCACAACAACAAGAGAACAGCCAAGACGCGACCCCCGACGACCCCTCTGCTGCTCCCTCCAGCAGCTTCTTTTCTTGTGAGTCCATAACTCCACACCATGTGCGCGAAGACGCTGTCTTGCAGCCAAGCATGCAGATGCCCGTAGAGATGATGTCGAGCGACCATCTCCCAGGCGAGCTGCTACCTCCGTATGAGCTCCCGATGGCATTGCAAGGGGGCTCTGAGGGCGGGTTGCACGATAGGGTGGTGGTGGATCCGGACTGGCTGGAGTGGTACATGCAACCGAGCGGGAGAATGGAAGATGAAGGAGTCTCTATCAGCTACACGGCTCCTACTGAACCTCGTCATGGCTGATCCGGCTTCTGGAGGCTGATCATCGGGCTTCCGCGCCAGAACGGACTGCAGGAATCTGGAGTGATCGCATCAAGATCGATCGTGTAAGCTCATGCTATACATAGAGCTATTGCTAGATATGATGTTCGCCGTGTGAAGGTGACATATCAACACGCGTCCAATGTGTCCGAGGCTGAGTCGCATCCGGGGCACCCTCCTCAGTGCTCTAGGCCTGTGCTGAGAACCTCAGCCGATCCTGATCTCTCAAACTCATCGTCTCATCCTCCATACTCAGACATCGTGAATCTAGGACATCTGAGCAATGGCATTCGACAGGCGTCTACAGAACGAGAGAGAAGGATGCGGATACTGGTCGATCATCTGCTATCGGCTCTACACCGTGCATACTCGGAGACTACCGCTGAGCAAGAGAGTGCAAAGTCTTGTCCGGTGCCAACACAAGGCAATGGCGCGCCCGTGTATGAAAGCAGTCTGAACAAGATGTCGATGGTAAAGATCGGACTCCTCCATCTCTCGAGGCTCTTGTGCAGTCATGCAGTCAAAAGACTGGGTGGCCCCATAAACCGTGCCAGGCATTATCTCAGCGTGACTCGCCTGGCCCTGACCGTCTCGAAAGTGATGATGGATACTTGGGTTCCGATGCCTACCATGGGAACAGCAGTTGGGTTCACCGATACCTGATTGTCACATCTTCTCCCAACGGAAGATCCCGCTCAAGGTCGCAAGGCCACTGGGCTGTGTTGAGCAAGCTCACTCTTGGAAGAAGCAATCTTGAAAAGGGCTCCGTTGAGTTGCATGATTTAGAGAAAGAGCCGAATCTAAGTGATCAACAGCACTGCTGCTGACATCAGTCAACGCGTGGGTCCTCCTCCAGCATCGTCGATCATCTGAGTCTTGTGACGCCATTTTGCTTGTGCGTGCGTGCGTGCGTGCGTGCGGGCGGGCGGGCGGTCGTCGTTGCTGGCAGGAGCCAAGTCTCCATTCTTTGATGCTCCGGATAGATAGGGGTAGCTTCATCGCGATAAAGTCAGCATCGAATAGGTGCTCAAGAGAGAATTGAAATCATGCCGTAGGATTCTTTTTATTTCTCGAGGTCAACGTTTTTTCCCACTGCGTCAGCAGCCCGGCGGGGCAGATAAATAGTGACTGATCAGTCGCCGAGACGCTAGACTATGAAATGACGAACTCTAGCGGTAAGCACCGTATGTGGCCGCCACGAAGACTCTGTTTCGTGGACAAGGTGTGTAGTAAAGAACAAACATCTGGTCATTATTGTGAGATCTCATCGGGGGAGGGACAGGGGGAGGGGGTAGTCCCAGGCTTCACACGAGGATCGGATGCAGAATGGGGGGGGTGGGGGTGAAGCGATTTGGACGCGAAATCGGGATTCATAGTTGACGGGGCGCAGGGGCAGAAAGGAGAAAAAACGAGACCAGGGGCGAAGAGGATCCTGACAGGTATCAGCTAGAGAGCAAGCAGAGCAGAAAAGACCACGACGATCCTAACCTCAGGCTACTTGTCTCGAAGCAAGCTACTGCGCTCAAGTCCCCAGATCCCAATCACAGACAGAATCAGTGTCGGAGGGCAGGCAAGTGAGAGCTCTGCTCACATATCAGCATAGCCTCAGCTACACTGACACGCAACCTTCAAATGGCTAACAACGGTGTCTTCGTGCTGTCTCGTCCTCGGCTCGGCAGCAACACACGCTTCACAGGACGACGAGTCCACATCACCATCGAGTTGCTCCAGCAAAACGCTGGATTGCCTCAAGCCCAGGTAGCTGAAAGACTGGTGCGTCTCCCCCTCCTCTCTATGGACGGCCGAGTGACTTCCTGCTTGGCACAGGGCATCTCGCTGACTGCCTTGAAGGGAGCATGCCGGCAGCTGGGAATTCCAAGATGGCCATGTGCGCGCCACTTGGCTGCACAACAACAAGAGAACAGCCAAGACGCGACAGCAGCGCAAGACCGAGATGAGTCGCCTTCGTCATCAGATCATGACAGAGAGTCTGACGGCTCGGGCGGCGTCTTGGACGAGTCCCCCGACGACCCCTCTGCTGCTCCCTCCAGCAGCTTCTTTTCTTGTGAGTCCATAACTCCACACCATGTGCGCGAAGACGCTGTCTTGCAGCCAAGCATGCAGATGCCCGTAGAGATGATGTCGAGCGACCATCTCCCAGGCGAGCTGCTACCTCCGTATGAGCTCCCGATGGCATTGCAAGGGGGCTCTGAGGGCGGGTTGCACGATAGGGTGGTGGTGGATCCGGACTGGCTGGAGTGGTACATGCAACCAAGCGGGAGAATGGAAGATGAAGGAGTCTCTATCAGCTACACGGCTCCTACTGAACCTCGTCATGGCTGATCCGGCTTCTGGAGGCTGATCATCGGGCTTCCGCGCCAGAACGGACTGCAGGAATCTGGAGTGATCGCATCGAGATCGATCGTGTAAGCTCATGCTATACATAGAGCTATTGCTAGATATGATGTTCGCCGTGTGAAGGTGACATATCAACACGCGTCCAATGTGTCCGAGGCTGAGTCGCATCCGGGGCACCCTCCTCGGTGCTCTAAGCCTGTGCTGAGAACCTCAGCCGAACCTGATCTCTCAAACTCACCGTCTCATCCTCCATACTCCCGCTCGCCGTTGCGTATACAACTCAGCCCCCTGAGAGTGACGCTGCTGCGGTATCAAACCATGCATCCGACAGATAGCCATGGAGCGCTGGGCGCGTCCGTGTGGAGAGACATCGTGAATCTAGGACATCTGAGCAATGGCATTCGACAGGCGTCTACAGAACGAGAGAGAAGGATGCGGATACTGGTCGATCATCTGCTATCGGCTCTACACCGTGCATACTCGGAGACTACCGCTGAGCAAGAGAGTGCAAAGTCTTGTCCGGTGCCAACACAAGGCAATGGCGCGCCCGTGTACTACCGTATGAAAGTAGTCTGAACATGGAGATTCGCACGGTGGAAGCACCGCGATCATCTGCAGCGCGGCCCAGACCAACCCTCGATGGTCGGATCGGACCCAGGGCCTCCAACTCTCCGTCGAAGTGAACTTGCTGTTTTCCGAGGAAGCCTCATTGCTGTGAAAGCTCAGCCCGGCTCAGACGGTCACCGGGGCCGACTCTCCGAGTGACTGAGTCACCGCCCTCGGTACCGGATGGCACCGTCATCACCGGGCCCCGGAGCCGGCCGGGCCGGGCGGTGACGGCTCCGGGCGCGGCCGGGCGGCCGGATGGAGCCAGAGTCGAAAAGGCTTTGCAAGTTGCAGCTCACTCTGGCGTTTTTTTTTCCCGATAAACTTGCCCTTTCCCTTGCATTTATCTCAAAAGATCTGTTTTCAATTTGCTGATTGAGCTTATATATAACTCAGATGGTCATAACCTCAAGATACCGTAGCTACGACCCCCCAAACTCGATTTAAGGACCCTCTGTGGAATAACAATCAGCTTCAGGCAAAGTTCAAGACACCATCGCAAGCACTCACCTACTGTCAAATTTGCTATGAGCCCAATCGTATGCATTGGTCGCTATGAAAGCTTCCTCTTCAATCTCATTACCCACCCTCCTTCTTGCCCCTACGATTGTCGGAAGTACCAAGTTTACTACATGACCATGTTTGCTCCTAGAGATCTTTTCCTGCCCCCTTCGGGGGCAGGACCCTACCACCCAAGCTATCTCTCGTAATGCTACCCTACCTACCCTGTATCCAGTCAAAACCCCATCCACTTTGCTACCACCCCTCCAGCTCTGGTACTCTTGAGGTGAAAATAGGGAGATTGCTGACTACAGTATCCGTCGCCCACCCCTACCTCATACATATCCCAAAGGTTTGCGATCATGGAAAATATCCTTTGCCTTCCACTCCACCCCTCATTGATACGAGAAAGTTCGGGAAGATGAGGGGTACTTAAAGTACCCCACCTGCTAGTTTGTTGGGACGGTTCTGTCACATCAAAAGCTCTCAAGGTTCAACATTCCTGTTCACTACGTCCTCCCGCCACGCTCTATCCTCAAGTCGAATCTGCACTGGACTCTCTGAGCTGATTCGTAGCCTCTTTTCTCCCCGTCTCTCATCTCCTCTTGAAAGTGATTGCGATCCTGTCTGCGTCGAAATAAGGAAACAAAAAACACGACGATGTCAGTCCTCGCTGTAGCAAAATCTACATACAAGGCCATCAAGAACATCATGTCACCCCGAGGAAGCAGCTCCTCAGAAAAACCTGGAGACAAAAAGAAGAAGAAACTTGATAAAAAGGAAGAGAAACAGCGTATGAAGGAGAAAAAGGACAAGGACAGGAAGGATATGCAGGAGCTCATGAAGATTGTTAGAGAGGCATCCCACGACGGGCACATCAAGATTACAGACTCCACCTCGAAATTCGACAGCTTGAAAAGAATGTGGCAGCGAGGATAATCAGTCAGTTTTCGTCTTAATTTACCAAAACTGAGTCATCCGCAACTCTTCTGTTTTGATAGCTTGAACCCTGTAAAACAGTTTCCACACTTGTACATTACATAAAGCAACCGAAATGGGATAAATACAACTGCCTTCTCTTGAATGTGCTGATACATCGAAAGCTTTTCAACGCTAGCGTGACACGATCTGATAGATTTTCCTTGACGTGAAGCTGAGAGATGGCGATGCTCCAGTTCGTTCCGTGCATTCGTGAAACATCCGAATAAATCTTCATCATTCAAGAATCCGGTGCCTGAGTGGGGGAATCTGCGACTTTTCGACAACCGTCGTGGTGCAAATCACCAGTACATGTTGATTCTATCAAACAAGTGAGCTGCTCTGTATCATGGGAATCGAGGAGAGTTGCCCCCCGAACTTCCGAAATTCGGAAATTAATCTATGCCACTGAGCACCGGGCACTTCAAGTTGGCAAACCCTGAGAGGACTCCGGGGAACCTTAGAAATGATCACACTCTGAGACCGCTGTTACTTGACAGGACGACTAGTTGTCTGCGGCCGGATGTAGCGACCGATCCTGGAGGTCTGCGTCCCTGCGGCCTGCGGCAACCAACTTGGCAATGCATCTGAAGGGTCTGTCACACTGGCCGGCGGGGATCGACCTGCTCTCAGCCTATCAGTGTCTTACTGGCCAGTAATAAGATATTCTTGGCTCCCTTTCTTGCCGCCTTTTTACACAAAGTCGCCAGTCCTGTCCGCGTCCGAGTCACCGCCTCCTGTCCGCGTCCGCCGATGATCGAGTCTGGCACCCAGGCTCTTGGTCCGAGTCGCGGCGGCGACCGTCCCGGCGGGCCGCCGGGCTGGCCGGGCGGCCGCTGAGCGGGCCCGGCCAGCCGCCTGAGTCCGATCGGATTCAGCGTCACAGTACGGTCGGATCGGACCCGGTGCCAGCCAGGGCCACGGTCCGATCTGAGGACTGAGTGACTGTGGGCCACGATCATCCGATCATGGAACCGGGGCCCGGGGTGCGGCCCGGCCGGCGCCCTGCGGGGCCTGACCGTACGGTACCGCGGCGGTGGCACGGGCCGGCACCGTACGGTCGGTCCCGAGGGAGTCCCGAGTCCCGGGCCGTCGTTCCCGGCGGCGGGCCGGGCCGGGCCGGGCCGCGACGGCCCGGTACGGTACGGCGGCGGCGGCGGCCCCGCCCCGCCGAGCCTCGAATCGGATTGCCCGGGCCGGCCAGTTGTGAAAGCACTCGGACCGGCCCGATTCAACGGATGGTACCGCCGTACGTACCGTCACCCCGGCAGAGGCGGTGGTGGCTTTCACGGGTGTTTTTGACCAATCGAAGGAGGGTAGGGGTCTATCGCCAGTAAAACCTCTTTGCTTTTTTTTTTAGTTTTTGGAGAGTCTTGTTGGCGTATGATGATGAAGTAAGATTCATGAATTTGGGGGTACATGATTGAAATTTCATCATGACCGGTGGTACCTATATCCAGCCATTGTGTTTTGGGGCTTTCCAGGCCTCAGAATTGTCCAGGGGTAGGGTGCAATTGACAGGGGTACGTGAGAGTTACAATAGACAGTGAGTGTTACAATAGTTTGCCAAGTAGCACTCCTGTGGGTACTTACTATATAACAAAAGGGGGTAGGATTCAAGATGGTGGGTGGTATAAAACTGAAGGTACCGGTAGGGTGGGTACGGAGGGGTGGGGGGAGAGTCAGGGATTGCGACCACTGGGAAACCGCGATGCCGACGAGAGCGATGTCGGCGAACATGTAAGGAAGATGGATCACGAGTGGAAAATGCTGCCGATGTGTTGATCCGAATTGATCACAAAGTTAGCTTCAAGTTCGTTACTTGAACATGTTGCTGTGCCTATCTTGCTTGTTTCCTGCTGCGTTCTCGTCGTACTTGCGATCCGTAACGGTCTAACCTCGTCATTGGCAGGTTCACTCTCGGACTTTGTTTTCTCTTGGTGACAGCACAGGCAGTGAAGTTTGACAGCAAGCTGATCAAATCTGTGGATTGTAGCAAATTGCCAGCCGACTATTGCACAGCGGATTTGGGTTGCAAGAAGGACAGCAATGGGAACTGCGAAGTTGACCCGAACTTGAAGCCCACGATCAACTGCACAGAGCAGTTGTACAAGTCTGGACAGGCAGTGCAAGCTGCTGAGGATTCAATGGAGGTCTTGTTCAAAACCATCAAGACTACATGTAAGAACGTCGGGGAGACGACGTCTAAGGCCATTGACACCTTCGCGTCACTGGAGGATGAGTTTGAAAGCGCACTTGACAAATACAACTCGAGCCTGGTGGAATACACCAAAGAGAAAGCATTCATGGACGACCTTCAAAGTCAGCTTGATGATCTCCAGGTCAAGTGCAAAGCTACAGATCCTCCTCCACCCCCCGACTGCGCGATCAAAATCCAGAAACTCCAGGACCAGATCACCAAAGAGAATGCTACATGCTCCAAGTTGTGGATCAAGGTTGACATGAACAAGGTTTGTCTGTCGTTCTTATATGAAGTAGAAGACTGATCCGCTGCCTCCCGTAGAAAATGCTCGACCTCGCCTCGACTCAAGTCTCGCAGGGCAAGGCCGCCATGATCACTGCCACTCAGGGAGCCTCCAAGACTTTCAACTCTGCCTCAACTCAAGTCATGGTGAGCTCTGCACGCTGGTGAATGTTGAGCATGACAAGGGTTGCTACAGGACGCCGTCAACAAGAAGGATGACGCCATGACGTACTGGAACGCCATCGTCAGCTCGTGCTCTGCCAGCTCCGCTGTCGCCCAAGTGAAGCGCAAGTCATACAAGAGGCTAAGCAAGATGTACGACAAGATCCATCGCAGAATGCGCTCGTTCAAGGTCGAATGAAGGGGAGTATAGGGAGTACAAGAATTCTGATTGTTTGCATTATCATGTTTAAACGAGATATTAAAATGGGTTGTTCGAAAAACCCTGAAAATTCATGTTGTTGTTCCCGAATCCCGGCATTCCTCCTCCCATCTGCTGACCAGATTGAATGTTATTGTACATCCCAAAGCCGTTGTTGGGAGGGAAATTATTCCTGGCCTGCAAGACTGTAAGTGGAGGGTTCAGGGTGACTGGTCCCACACTTACCATTCCTGGACCAGCATTCATCATCATTCCTTGACCAGCATTCATCATCATTCCCTGTCCTGAGGTCATCATCATCCCTTGCTGTCCTGGTGGGAAGGGCATGGCAGTTCCCATTCCATATGGATTTTGGAATGATTGAGTGGGAGGAGACATCGTATGACCACCCAGAGGAAGCGAAACTCCGGCATGAAGCTGTGAGCTCTCCTTGGCCAACTGTGCCATCGATTTCTTAGGAGCTGCAGCCTGAAACTTTGCTATTTCGTCCTCTTTTGCCTGCGAAAAAGGTGAGAAGGCTGACCATGGATTGTAAGTGCTCGTGCCTTCTGCTGTGCTTCCTTCGCGGAAACATCTAAGTTTTCCAAGTTCACGAGCGTGGAGAGCGCTTGCTTCGCTACATTATTCTTGGCAAGCTGCGGGTTGCTGTACGCGTTGCCGCTAGGCTGTGACGGGTAGCCACTGTGGGACACAAGGTCGTTTTGAAAACCGTTACCATCGAAAAAATCGCCACCGCTGCGACGAACACAGTCAAAAAAACAATGTTGAAAAGAAGCTCACAACATTCACCTTGCAGCCTGCGGATTACTGAACATCAAGTGCTGATGGACAGGCGCTGAGTTGCCGCCCAACAGGTCGCTCGGTCCCGACTCGTTGAATTGGATCCACTGATCTGGCTGAGACTGGAGAGGCTGCGGTGGGTCCAGACTTTGCCCTTCTTGTTCAAAGCCGACCCATGCGGTGTTTGTGGTGCCGCCGGCATTGACCTGAAAGCCACCAGATGGCGCATTGCCAGTTGCATCGAAGGGATTCCAATCCTGAAAGCTAGAGTTCAACGGTTTTTGCGGAGATGCAAAGGACATAGCCGGAACAGAAAACAAGTCATCCATATCCCCTGCTTTTTTCTGCTCTGACGGTTGTGGCTCAGGGACAGAGAGATCCAAGAGATCTACGGGGGGATTGGCTTTCGGTTGGTTGGCTGGAGCGCGGGCAACTGGAGCAGGTTTCGGGGGAGTGATCTGTGGCGCAGAGCTAGGAGCGTGATTCTCCGTCCCTGCGGATAGGGCTCAATAATGGAAAACTTACAGAAAACAAATTTTCACGTTCGTCAGAGGACTTGATCTGCACGTTCAAATTCTTATTTTGTGCTCGAACGGTATGAGGATCTGGTCCCCAATCATCGTCGTCGTCGTTGAAGGTTGCTGGCTGGAACGGCAGGAGCTTGTCACCACCATGCACCGACACACAAAGTTCGAAATCGGCCGTACCTTGGAGCTAGACGCCGTCCTGTGCCGCGGGCTCAATCTCTTACCCCTGCGACCACCAGAAGTCAGCAATGAAGATTCCTTCCTTGGTTGCACACCAGTCTTCATCGCCCATGTCCGATGAGCTTCCATTGACGTTGAAGTTGTCATCATGGCTAAAGTTTCCCAAACTGAGCAGAAGTCATTCAGAAGTAGTCCGTGTATGCATCACAAAATCTGCCATTACCGTGCCTTGGACCTCTTTGCAGCCTCTCTTTGTTCTGTAAGCTTGTCTTGATTCTTCAAGAGCTCAATGAGAGACTTGGACTTTTCTCTTACCTGAAACATAAAAAAATCATCAAGAGCTTTGGAATCACCAATGAAAATGGCGGGCAATGTGGACACAAAAATTCTAATTACATTGATCCCTTGATCTTTGCCTGACTGCGCTTCAATAAACCTTCCGACACAAATCAACCTTTTCGAATGATAGTAGGAAAGGCGCACCTGAAGTGATTGCATGCCTCTATCCTGTCAAGGTTGTCCTTGATATCCTCCACCACCCTGCAAGGGTTCCATCAGCGCTCCTGTGAGAATTCAATCGCTCTTCTTTGCCTTCTGGAGGCGTTCTTGCAAAGATACTCGATCAGTGTAAGAGCTTTGTACACCTTGTAAAAACTCATTAGTGGAACACGGGTAACGTGACGAGTTGATATACCTTTCGCCATCTTTCCGGGACTTCCCGTAGCCTCTCCCATATCATGGCGAGTGCTTGAGCTCTCTCTTCGGGGCTCGAGCTCATGATATCAGAAATCTCGCCCATGGCAGTGCCTGACGGTCCCCAGGCATCGCTATTGGTTGCTTCCTTGACCTTGACAACAATATCGCTGGTGTTCAAAACGGCGTTCTTGCTGGGAAACGGTGAGTATTCACATTTGAGACGTTCACCAGGGCTACCCATGTTTGTAGAGCCCTTTTCCAGCTGACGCTGCTTTTAGCGCCAATCCAGTGAGTGAGTCAGACATCTAAAGGCAACACTGAGATGTCAAATCGTCAAATCTTCCCTTCCCGGTGAGGACAAAAATAACAAGGAATGGTCTGCATATCTTTCTTCTGACATACTTCAGCTCGTACCTCCTTTTAGACCTCCTCATCATCAACCTACCTTCTACTTCTCATATCTGCACCCATAAGAGACTTGCGCCTCTTGCTGCGACAGTTAACCTCCACGGTCGCAATAATCAGCCCAGACTTCTTCCACCACATTCCTGTGCGAGGCCCTTCCACTCCTCTACATTCTTTCGCTTCGTCTGCTGCTGCATTCTTGTCTCCTATCACCCTGTCCAACATCGTCGGCATTCACTTCTCTCCCGCTCGCTCTTCCTCCCATGCTCCCAGCACCTTCCGCTTTCCTCAGCTTGCGGCTGCATTTGGCAGTAAGCAGTTCCCCCTAGAGGGTAGGGGTACAAGAGGCACAGTCGTAATAGACCAAAGGGTGGGTACTAAAGTATATGAATACAGGGTGGGGTCAACGGTGGGGTGTAAAGATGAGGGTGGAGCACCGGGTTGCTGTCGTGTCTGAATATACCGGCGATTTTTAACTTAACTTTGAGTAACTTTCATGATTTTAACTTAACTTTGAGTACTTGAACGCCGAAGCGGCTCAGCGGCTTGCCTTACCCGCGGCCGCCCCCGGGCCGGCCCGGGCCCCCGGCCGCTGAACTTCGGAACTCCGAATCAGTGCTCGGGCGGCCGTAACTGTTCACTCCCGGACTCTGTGAACGAGTCATGATGCCCGGCCCGGCCGCAGCCGTCGGAGTCCGATCCGACGGTCCGGGACTCCCGGCCCGGGCCGAGCGACTCTGCCATGACTCACGGTGACGCCAGTCACTTCAAAAGATTCCGAAGTTTGCCCCGCGGGGCGCGGCCCGTCGTTACTCAGCCTGGGCAGTGCTACTAGCCTCTCAAAACGTCGGCCGCCTCAGCGGCTGAGGCCGCTTGATCATGTGACGGGGCCGCCGTCGCGGCCCGGGCCCGGCCGGCCGGGCGGCCGCGCCGTGGCGGCGCCCGCGCACGGTACTCCCGTAGAGGCGGTCTAGTGTGCCCTCCGAGCCTCGGAAAACTTTCAAGTCACTGAGTGACTGTGCTACGTGGACAATCAGAAGAGTCAGTGTAGAGGAGGCTTGACCCGGAGGCTGATGCCAGGCAGACTCGGCGGCGGCGGCGCCGAGAAGAGAAAGGACTGAGCGAGAACCGAGGCCGCCCCCGGGGCCTCATCCTGCCTACCGTAGAACTGCTAACGCACAGTCCGATACGGTCCTTCAACTTAGTACCCGCATGTCGGGGCCTGGCAAACCGCAGGCTTCGGCGGAAGTTTCACGTTTCATTATTGGAACTAAGCAGCAGCATCGGCAAGTTCAACACCGGCGCCTTCCTTACGATGTCAGGGCCTCGGATGATCTGACTCAATACCGTATACGCCGGGTACGGAGTTCCGATCAGCACAAGTTCCGAAGTTTAGGTTCACATTAGTGCTCAGATGATGATGGTCACCACCGTGAGTCGGAGCCGCAGTGCCGGCCGGCGGGCGCCAGGCGGTGGGGAGTGGCCGGGCGGCGGGCCCGGCCGGAGCCGCCTCTGAGCCTCCGAGGCCGCATGGCGAGGTTGCTAGAAGTTCCGATGGCGGCGTGACCTGGTACTGCGGTAAAAATTGCAAAGTTGCTGTACCTTCAAAAAATTGTTGAGAGCCTGTTTTCTCCCCCGGTGCAACCAACGACTGGGATGAAATGGAAGACGCGTTATTGTACAGAAAACTGGGAGCAGCTTGCGACTGTTGGGACATGGGAGCATAGATATCATTTGAATAGCTCTGTAAAAAACAACCATGTGAAAATTGTTGGATGTGTCTGTCGCCTGCTGCAAAATTGTTTAGAAACGAAAATTTCAATCCTGAACTCCGTGGGATGTATTCAGGAAAACTGTTTCTGTACACATGTCCGGGATATTGTGCAAAGTGGCGTTGCTCATCAAGTCCCGAACTGATCGATGACTGCTGTCTATAAGAGGCTGGGTCTGGTGTTGAAAATTGCTGAGCGAAGGTTGAAAGAAGATTGCTTGTCTGCTGTCTAGGTGCAAACATGTCATTCTGAATTGGATGGGTTTTTAAAAGAGGCTGAGGCAAATTTCCTCCCGACGTGCCGTGAGCCACCATAGTTGTAGATTCCTCGATCCTAGTCGAGAAGCTAAAACTTGTATTGGGCAGAAGAGCATTGCATTGGCCGGATTGTTGAAACAACTCATTTGAAGACGCCTTGAAAGAACAAACATCAAAGGCTTTGTCTTCAGCTAATCGACTTGACACGTTCGTCTCTCGCTCATCCACGCTTTTTGCATCAGACCTCTTCGACTTGGAATTATAATCACGTGACGATGGCCAACTGGAAATTTTCAACTTTCTGCAAACATTCTTCAATGCAGTGAGTGATATGCCCTGCATACAACAATCATTCTGGGTCAACCTTGATCATTGCACGTACCAATTGCTTCGCGGCATCTTTTTGACGCAAATGGAACAAACTAGTGATGTCGTTTTCACCTAAAGTTAGACTCGGCTTGCCCTTGTCGGCGTCTTCCTTTTTCTTCCTTGGAAACACATGGGCTTGCTGGAAGAAACCTCCAACATACATGGCAGCCCCAACAAACCTCTGAGATGGGAAGAGAGATCGCCGTCCAGATCACTACTGAACGGGATGGGCCATTGCCTGTCGCCCTGGAAAAATCCTCGGACCAAATTCGTTGACCCGCTTAAAACTACTGCGAAGTACCGGTACTCAAGCAAAGGGTTTTGACTCTCTGGTTAAAAACGTTATAAGACATATCTCTGCGACTGTGTGGTTAAAACTTTTCCCCGTTTCTATAACAGTTAATGGAATGTATATAAAAGTTTATATATTATGAACATACCATAGATGATTATATAAAAATCGTATAAAGATCGTATAATCCATTTCACCTTCCGAATACGCTTCAACGACTGTCAGCAGAAGGCTTTAGTCAACTCTTTCAGTGGCTGTATTAACTGAAGTAACGGAAAAATAAAGAGTAAAAGTGTCAAAGGGTCAATATTGAGTAAAAAATGTCAGAGGGGTCAATATGTAGGGTTGGCCCGACTCAGGGTCTGTAACAGAGTCTGCCTCAGAGTCATCTATCCAACAAGGGAACACAGCAAGGGAACATGCAAGCTCGTGCGCCCGATGTTCTGCCTGCCGCTCGTCCGGGTTGACGGCACAATACAGGAGCTGACCTTGCAGAGCATATCTCCTGGTCAAGATCTTGTTCAGTGCTCAGGAGGAGCAGACGTGTATGGGAGAGTGAGCACGGGAGTGTCAAGATGAAGAGCATCAAGAGCTTGCTGTGCTGGGTCACTTCTCTAGCCTTGTACCCAGGTGCCTTGTCGATCCTCAAACGTGCGATGCCCCGAGCACTGACGGATATTGATTTTATGTTCGTGTCCTAATGGTGTTCAGTCTGGGTTGCTGTGCATGTCATCTTTGAACTCCAGAAGAGGGCCATGTTCCTACGGAGGTGGTGAACAGTACTAGGATGCCATGGTCTGACCCGTGACTTTGACAGCGCAAAAGGACCTTTCCTGCAAGTCACGTCCACCAGTTCTTCATGTCAACAAGCGCTTGCGGATGACTCGTTCGGCTCACTTCCTGCAGGCGACGTTGGCAAGGGAGGGAGAACTGCAGGGCACGTCCTCTTGGCGCTCAACGACGCATCCTTCACGCTACCGAGGTATCAATACGCGCATGGCGTCAGCTGAATTGTGCGAGTGATCTCTAGCTCCAGGCATGTTGAACATGAGATGGTCAAGCTGAAATCTTGCATCCGATGGGCCTTTGCCTCCGGTGCTCGGTAACGGCTGCACCGGGTTATCGCGTAGTTGATGGGCAGCAGGATCATCTCGGTGTATAACATGCATGGATGGCTGGAGGGGGCCAAGGAAAGTTTGATGACTGCACTTCAAGAGGTCGGGCATCCGAATGCTTGTTGTGTCAAGTGATGGAGGGGCAGGAGGACTTTGGGATAACCACTGTGTTGATCGGGGAGAATGGTCGTCCAGTGGGTTGGATCCGAGGAGGAACATTCCGTGAAGGAAGATGGGATGCTAAGAATGGTTGAAGAGTGTTTTCTGTTCCAGCACTATCAGATGAAGTCTGAGCAGGTGAAGAATGTGGAGCAATTTTCTTCGATGACCTAGACAGCGGCAAGCAGCGGCTGATCCAGTGTGCTAGGTGGGACGAACGACGGGTTTGGCGAGTCTGATGTTTTGAGATGCAGAGAGCTTTGTCAAGATGTCAAGGAATCGAAAGAACCTTGTCAACGGGTGGGCAACCAGATTGATCCAGGAATCCCCCTAGTCACGAATGCCTGTGGTGCCCAGATAAACGCCGGTGACATTGAAGAGCATTTGCACAAGAAGTCGAGATGCTGCAATCAGAAATGTTTTGCCCAGGTATTTTTAGCTGAATTCTTTGTTCTGAAGCCTTCACTCTTGTTCTCACTTGTGTTCTATCTTCTGCTAATGCTCTCTTTATCGCAGATTTCGCTCAGGACATCTTTGAGTCTGGACGGTCACCCCCTTCTCTACGTCCCTTCTCAGCTCATCGTTTCGGTACAGGACATACTTGCCTGCTCGTCGAGCACACCAGCGACAAGAACAGGAAGGAGATAATGATGTCATTTCCCTCCAGCTCATCTTGTTTCTTTCAGTGCGTCAGCCGTTGGGTGCCTCGACACGCCTCCCTCTGCCACCAGCTGTTCATGCTCAGTTCGCCTCCCTGAGCCAGAGATGGCCATCAGCTTCGGTCCAGCCTTTATCCTCCCGGACTACAACCCGTAAGCAGCAAGATTTCCCTGCATGAACCTCTGATGGAGGGGCAGGTGGCAAACACGGTTGACCGAGTTCTTCGAGGGAGGGGAGCTGAAGCGAGTCAAGCTTGCGGATCTGGAGGCGATCCTCCTCCGGTTCTCCTCCTCTGAAGTGAGTCAGTGCAGGCCCCTTTGTTGTTTTCTCATCACTCGTGCAGGTTCGAGTGGGAAAGTGATGGTATGGCTGCAGCCCTGCCGTTCACCTCAGTACTGAGCAGAGTGAGGGCAGGGAACATGCAACTCGCATCACTTCGACTGCGGTCTCGACTCTTGACGCTTGTCTTCCTTCTTTCGTCTTGCTGTTCTCCTCCTCCTGGCCCTGGCCTGCCTCCCTCGAATTCTCCCTCTGTGCCAGTATTCTTTTCCTTCCGGCTTTCTCCAAATCCAAATCTCCCTTCCTCCTCCACTACGTGTCACCGACTTCTTCATCTTCGTTCTCTACAGTAAACTTCATTTGATCCGCACGAGGAGGGCAGTGACGACGTCACTCCCAATGTTAACGAGGTTGTGTTGAACGGGGCCTCGAAAGAATACCACGTCATGCCCGTCTATCTGCACTGCCGCTTCTTGCAAGAAACTGTCATGACAGCATCAGGAGAGCACTTAGTCGCAGCCCTTGTCCTCACGGAGACTTGGCGCAGGGCTCGAGCGGTCCTTCAGGCGTTCTCTCTTGCTCCATCGCCTGGTCACCAAGTCACCCCCAGTAGGAAAGGATGATCAACAGGCCCACCAACTCCTGCTGCATCATAGCATCGGTCAGCTTGATCCTGAGGTCGAGTGTCTTTTCCTCGTCCCCTTCCTTCAAGGACTGCAAGATCTCCTCGTGCATGCTTGGAGGCCTTGCATCAGCACCACTCGCCCTACCCGAGACACTCAGGGCTGACTCACTCGTCTATTTCGTCGTCTCGCTCGTTCCTGCACTCACGAGCATCAGTCCTGAGGGTCTCGAGGCAGAGCATGTCAGTCACCATCCCAATCTCTTGCGGACATCCTCCAGCTCCTCGTCCGTGACTTGTTCTGCAGTTAGCAGACTCAGGCACGGCAGACTTGAGAAAGGAACGGGGGATTGAAGGGGGCGGAGGAGAAGGGGAGAGTGAACCAGAAAACAATCCATGGCCATCGCCAAGGAGCCTGTCGGCCAGCTGCTCCTTCCCGCTGTCTTTCTCGCATTTCGCTGCTCGCGTGACACGCGGGCTCTTGTGTTCCAAGGATTTCATGCTCCGACACGAGAAGAAGAAGATGAGGCCGTTAAAAGGTAACTGATGCAAGTCCGTGCACTCCTGGGGCCTCAGGACGAAGCTGAAGAAGCTGAAGCTGGATGTCTCGAAACTTGAGCACGAGAGGGTCAGAAGGAAGAGAAACAACAAGATCGCAATGTGGGGCCTCACAGATGCTTGTAGGACAAGTGAGTGAATCGCTCTCCAAACGCATGACCTATCTCTAGTGGCTTCTGAGGCTCCAACGTGACCACCTCTGCCGAGCATACTTTGAAAGAACTAGCAAACGTGTCATTCACCCAAGTGAGGATCAAACCAGTTCTGCAGCATTTCCTGGTGTCGACTGCGTGCAACCCTTTCATAGGGCAGTTTCTCAAGCATACAGTCCCCCCGTCACCGTTGATAGTCACTAGACCATGAGGCTCCTTTACCAGTCGCAAACCCTTAGACCCAGGGGAACAAGTGAACTTCATAGATACTCACAGATGATTGTATGCATATGGTAGCTTGACGGCTCTTTGTCATGCTGTCAGGGGTTGTGAATCTCGAACATCATTCAAACAAAAATCTACAAGAATGGCGACAAAATTGTGCTTGACGTCTTCTCCACACGAACAAACTCGTTTTGAAGTAAAGGAACACTGGCAGAGTTGGTTAAGGCATAGCATGTCCAGTGATGAACGTACTTGGTAATACCCCAGCTTTGTTCTTGAAGAAGCAACCCAAGTACACAACCTATAAGAATGACTTTGGATGACATGAGCCACAAGATCTAAAAAATGATTTTGATCTTTCGCTCTGGATTTGTCTTCGTATCTGACATGTCATTCATCTTCACCATCCTCTCTTGTGCCATTGTTGCTCTTTCACGCTTCTTCCCGCTGCCGCCTACTGCTTAGCTTCCAAGCATGGTGAACGAGATCCGTTCCTCTCCCACCCCGGTGGTTACTCATTAAAGATGGGTGGGGTTGTGGGTAAAAGGAGTTATGGTAATTGGTTGCAATAAGTTTGGGGTAAATTGAATTCTACACAAAACCAATTTGACGAAAAATCGTAATGAGACCTTCATTTTTGAAACATTTTTCAAACTTGATGGACCCTTGTCGGAAAAGCTCACGATATTGGCGACCGGAGCGAACATGCAGCTCGAGCGTAGAGCAGGCGCCATCGCATGCGGCGAAGATGCAACAGATGAAGCGACGATGAGCAGCCATCTTGCAAGAGTCGTTGACATGGCTGAAGATGAGCAGGAGGAGATGAACGCCGCTTGCAAGATGGTTCAGGTCCTTGTGAGGAACTGGACCAGCAAGACCCTTGTGACCTCGATGCAAGTCCGAGACATGCAGGGGCTGCATCTTGCCCTTGAAGATCTTGTTGGGTTGCCACCTGATGAGCAGCTTGTTACAATTTCTGGTATAGCCTGCCTTAAGGATGAGCAGGTTGCGTCTCTGAAGCCATGGAGCATGGTAGAGGTGCGCCCAAGATGCCTGGGCGGCAAGGGAGGTTTCGGTGCCATGCTTCGTGGACAAGCTTCGCGACCTGGGATGAAGAAAGTGCAGGCAAATACAGGAGCCATGCGTGACTTGAGTGGAAGGAGACTTCGCCATGTCGAGCAGGAGGCTCAGCTCCAAGAATGGGCAGCTGAAGAGGAGAAACGGAAAGAGCAAATAGAAAAAGAGAAAGCAGCAAAGCGACAGAAATTCGCTCACAATGTGCATGAGGAAGCTGTAAACTACGTTGCAGAGGCTATAGTTGACAGGGATATGGTTACGGACGCAGTCAAGCAGGGAATTTTCGGTGAGAAGAACAGGAAGGAAGTTAGTTCACAAGAGGTCCCCAAAGCTATGATGTCAGCCAAGAAGGTGATCCCGATGGATGATACGTAACCGATCGCTCTCATCCTAACATTTGTGCTTAGCTTGACAAGATTTGGAACGTCGATGAGTTTGAAGATGATGACGAAGAAGACGGCAGTGCCGATCAGGTACATCTACATGTCTCGTTTCTGGAATTCTGAATTTGCCCAGATACATCCTCAAGGCAAGGCAAAGCAACCAACAACAGCAAAGGAAGCGTCTGCGAAGGTGGAGAAGGAAGATGTTGCTCAAGCGAAGAAGGCGGAGGAAGGAGCTCAGAAGGAGAAGGCAGAAAAGAAATCTGAAGCACCTGAGAAACCGGAAACAAGTGCGGCAGTAGCGAATAGCAAGGAGCAAGACGAAAAGGTCACTTCCTGTCACAGCTCGCTCTTTGATTTTGACGAGAATATATGCAATGTGCAGGCTCAGAGCAAAGAGACGACGGAAAAAGTAGGAACCAACCCCTGAGCTGTAGGGTCTGACTCATTTGGCGCAGCCCAAGGAGGATGGAAACGCAGCGCAGGAACTAGAAGATATTGATATCGACAAGGTGTCCGGATTGCTTCCATGTCGTCGGAGACTGATGTATCCTGGCAAGGTCCCCGACCAGGACACCCTCCTCAAGTACGGCGCTGACAGACTGAAATTTGCACTCGCAAAGAGGTTTTGCAAGGGAAGAGGAAAGCTGGTGTATTGACCTTGCTCGCAGGGGCCTCAAGTGCGGAGGAAGGCCTGAAGAGAGGGCTCAGAGGCTGTGGAGGTATGCCCTGTGCCCTTGCTGAAGTTCTCGTTGATGCTCGTCCTTGGCAGCATCAAGGGGGTCCCACCTGAGAAGTGGCCTGCTAAGATCAAGCAGGGAAAGTAGATGAGTAGAAGGTGAGATTTCTGTTTCGGGGACTACAGGAGCGCTGCTCATTTTGATGTGACAGTGAAGCAATCTTTAACTTTTTCTTTTCATACCACAAAAATCACAAATTCTATCATACACAATGTTGGCAGCCTCTCGACTCATCTGCTCCTCTTCCCGACCACTTGAATGCGGAATCCTCGAATAGGTGAATCCTCATTGCTGGAATCTCGCCGTTTGGTCTTCTTGAGCTCCTCGAACTGTGCAGGATTGTGAGCTTTCGCTCCATGATTGGCAAAACAATAGGTGCCTGGTCAAGCTCTTTGATGAAATACTCCCTACGCCGTTGATAATGATCCTGAAGGATCTGGGAGGCTTGTCAATCATCGAGTAGATCCCTTGCACGATAGACTAACCTTCGACTTCCTCCCCTCCTGTCTTGTCATCATCATCTTCTCTATGTTGGCATGTTCCCGGCAATGAAGCACCTGGCAGAGTATCATCGCTAGCATTGCAGATCCAATCCCACGTCGGATTCATATTCTTTCAGAACGTATCCTGGCACTCTGTCAAGCTCAGTGACAAGCCTCTCTTGAGAGGAGTCCCGCCTCCCTCCCATTCCTGCCGATGCCATCACAAGCTCTAAGAAAGCAGCGGCAACGCACGTGAGCTCGTCAGCCTCGGAAGAGTTTCCTGCGAGCTGCCTTGAAGAAGGGGGCTGAGGACCGACCTGGATCAGCCGAGGAAACCAAAGGAGGAGGCCTCACATGTCGGTGGGGGCGATCTTCGGGGCTTGCGACAAGATCCCTTGGAACTCTTGCGGTATTTCAATCCAAGGCTTGCCGTCTGCCTGGACCATCACATACAAACAAAGGCTGTTTTAACCTCTACCTTGCCGAGACAAGGGCCTTGGTCTTGTCCACCAGGGGCCCTCAGCCTTGGCAGCTCTCGATGGGCCACCTTCCCCCAGCTGATGCAGTGCTGCCTCCATTCCAAGCGCCATTTGCATGTCAGGGTCTCGATTGTTCTGTCTCAACAGTCACAACACATCTTGGAAGAAGGGACGTGCCTTTTGTCTCTCCTTCTTCTCTTCGATCCTCCTGTTTCTGGCCTCCTCAGCGTCCGCCCGTGCCTCCTCCATCAAGTGCTCATCATCCACGATCGCAATGTTCTTGTAGTCTGCAAACAAAACTTGAAACCTCTCCAGCGAATCGCCGATATCTCGCAGCTCGAAAGCTTCAAAGTTTGGTTTGATGAGATATCTCGGGATTGATGTCTGCAGTCGCCAATCAACCTCCCGGCAACCAGACAGAACATTCATGTGCAGAAAAAGTACTTACGTTTATCATCCGCCTGAAGCCAAATTTCTGAAAGAAAGCTTTTGCCCCTACGTTCTCTGCGTGTACTCTGCACAGAGCGCTCTTGTAGTTCTTCTTGGCGTAAGTGACGAAGAGAGAGAAGAGCAGGACAGAGCCTAATCTTTCTCTCCGACAGTCCTGTCGCACCCACAAGTCACAGATCTCCAAGGAATGTGTTTCCTGGTATTTCACTGATTGCGCCCGAATCAATCCGTTGAGCGGGATCTTGCGGAGCTTCTCAACGTTCTTGATAAGAACGAGAAGCATGCCTACGTCGGCGTTGGACTGCACATCCTGCATCCAAGACAGGGATGGGATCCGGTAGGGCGGGTGCTTCCCGTCCACTTCTGTCTCCCATGCCACGTAGCTCTTCTCCAGCCGCGCGGCATGGTTGGAGCTCATCTTCATGCTTGGAACCCTCACTACGCAGTTGAAGGCGGCCGAGATCTTGTCGAGGAGGAGATGAGAAGAGTTCACGTTGGTTTGTGTATTCATCGCCCTCTTCAGCAGCTGCCAACACGTGCCGTCCTTGGCGAGATCGATCGGCCTTTGCTTCAGCGCATCTTTTGTGTGAGGGTCTGCTCCGTGCTTCAGCAGCAAGCTAACAACGTCGGCATTCCTTGAAATCGCAGCAAAGTGCAGACAAGTTCTCAAGGAGGAACGTTCTTGCAGTGGATGCACTGTCTTTGTAACATCACACTTGTTCTTGATCAGAAATTCGCAGGATGAAACTTTCCCAGCCGCTGCAGCATGGTGGATGGGGAGGTACCCGTCCCCATCATACTCGTTGACTATATTTCTGCTCAGGTTCTTGAAGAACGATACGATCTTTTCGGCACTTGCCACATCGCCTCTGATCAAGTCCAAGTGAAACTTCTCTTTGTTCTTCCTTGCGTTTCGTTCAGCAAAAAGAAAGTCCATGCTTTGAGATCTTCTGATCTACTGCTGCTCATCACATGACCGAACTACAATCGATACTTCAAGCGCTTCACTACAACGCTGCTTTCCTTGCCCGCGATCTTACAAGTTATCCCTATAGCAGACTCGACTTGTACTACCGTAAGTTAGTCGCGAGCATGGAACGTGCGTCCATCGGAGCTGGCGATTCTTTCACGCCATGGCGATCATGGCAGTCGGTTCCTTGGCAAACCCAGTGGCCCAAACCGCCTCCGAGGCTCGGGCCTACTGGCCGGCCCGGTGGCCCGGGCCTGGGCCCCGGTGGAATCTGAGTAAAAGCTTTGAGATGGTAGGATCTGTGGGATCCACGAACTTGCGAGGGTTCTAGCTGAGAGAGGGAGAGGGAGGAGCAGGAGGCTGAGGTAGACCTTGAGGCGAGGCGAGGCGAGTAGGGGAGGAGAGGATCTCAAGGGGAGTCAGTCGTTGTGATCCTCACTCGACACACAACTTGTCCCTCCTCGCGCAAAGCTGCACAGAACAAAGAAAGTGCAACAGAATCGTGACTTTGTTTGCCCGCAGTGCCGAAAATGGACAGCGACGAAGATGAAAATTTCGATACCAACTTCTCCGACCATGAGGACGAGGACACGGGGGAGGTGCAGAGAGAATGAGGGGTACCTTGACTGGGTCCAAGTAATCTTTCGCCTCAGATCCAAAGCAAAGAGATGAACATAATCTTCTTGTTGGATTGCAGTGAGAAGATGCACAAGGAGATGAAATTCAGAGTGAGACGACAAACTTTCTCAGCTCTCACGTGACGAGCACGGCAGGACACCAAGACAGGAAAAGAAGTCTCCGATACGTATTTCAACCGGAGCTTGAGGGCAATATTCGACCTCTACCGAGACAGAGTGATGCTCCATGGCTTCTGCGCATTAGATTTAAACGCTCCTTGTTCTTTTTGCAGATTAGATTCACCGATAGAGACATGTTCGGCATTATCCTGTTCAACACAAACTCAAATGAGAACAGGTGATACTCATTTGGGTCAACCCATCTCTAAAGGCTCTTGCAGTTTGCAAGGTGTGAAAGTTCTGTCGAAGCTGGATAAGTTGAATGTTGAAAGGATCAAGGAACTGAAGGAATTGCTTGGTTGATGACTGCTATCTCCCACCTCAATGTATGATGTGTTGCTTCCGACAGAGCAACCACAAACAGACCGAAAGAAGTGCTCTAGCTCCACCAGTGGGACAAACCACTTGCGATTTGGCCTGTGGTGTTGCATGGAGGAGTTCCAGGTGAAGAAGATCTCGATCTAGTCCCGTGTCAGATTCACTGAGACGTGAGGTAAGGGCTCCAAAAAGGATGCTTCAAAAGAAATCTATCTCCTCACATGCGATTCAAATCCCTTCCCGGGCTCCTCCAAGATGGAGAAGTAACCAAATTGTTCTGCAACCCGTTGGATCTCACAGTTGTTGCAGTGACTGCATACAGAAAGCAAAGGATTGCTTGGACAATATGACTGTATGTCCTTTTATCACGTGGTGTATTCTTCCCACCTTAACACATCTGAGGCAGAAGATCGATGTTTTCCCCCTGAGGGACGCCCTGAACGGTGAGGGCGGGAGTGACAACGAATCGGGCTTCAAGGGTGTCAACTTCTACAGAAAGCTGTCGGTAACAATTGCTGTCGTGCTGCGATCTGAAACGGATGACAGGCTGGAGCTCTTCTTCGACTCCTCCCCAGAGGTTGCGGAGGAAATTGACTATCGGCTTTCCGAAAGGTCCCCAGACCCGAGCTCTGCAGTGGGACCTGAATGTAGTCGACAGGACGTTGTGTGAGTTGCAGAGTGAAATCGAGAAAGGAATATCTATGAGAAGCTTTTCTACCGTCAATTGGTTCATCACTTCCTCGTTCGATGGGGATGGAAATCTTCAACGTAAGCCAAAGAACGATCTAGCCGTGCCAGTCAAGGTGATTCATTTGTGCATTGCAAGCAAGGTATTAGCGTAGATCCATCCCTACCACAAGGAACTGATCCTCGGCATTTCATAGAATTACAAGAAGTCCAAGGAAAAATCTTCTCGAGACAACAAAGACATTGTGGTATGTTGAATACACAGTGGTGCTCCAATTTTGTGACTTGCTCGAAGAAAACAAGCAGAATTCTTTCGAAAGAAACTGGAGAAATCTTGATGGGATCTGTAAGCTGCACTGCATGTTGCATTTCTTACAATGACGAACTTTGAAAGGACATTGTTCGATCGATCGATGTCGGCCCTGATCGGGTGATCTTCACCAATGAAGAAGTGCAGAGGATCAGGACGATGGGGCTACCCAAAGAGATCCGATCTTTAGGTTACTGTATGTATTTTATTCCAGCGCAGCTGACCGAAATCATCTTTCAGGTTTCATGTCGAAAAGTTTGGTTGAGCAACGTTACAACTATAAGGGCTCCTACTTTCTCATCCCCAACGAGAAAGCTGGTAATGGTACGACCGCAGTGTTCCACAGCTTCATCGAGGTGAGTGCTTGTCTTCTTTTCTTTGCATCCTCTTCATGCTCAAACTCGTCTCGGAAGGTTATGATCAAGGAGGATGTCGCCTCACTCTGCTACATCAAGTTGAGGGAGAACGCAGAGCCAAAGCTTGCTGCGTTGCTCCCCCAGCGAGCGAGTGACGTGGATGACGTCCCGGCCGGCTTCCACGTCGTCTTCCTCCCCTTCAAGGGCAACATCCGTGAGACCTCCTCTCATCTCTCGTACTCCCTTGCTCGCTCATGTCAGCGTGCAGGCAAGATCCCGCCGCATCCACAAGTTTGGTATCCTCCGTCCTCTCACGGGGCCTGAGCCGTCGCTGACGTCACCTCTCCGCAGCCCAGACAAGGTTGACGAGGGGCTACAGAATGCTGCCTCCGAGGTGAGTCGTCCTCCTCGGCTCTGTGCGGCATGACAAAGTTCCGACCGGCAGCTCGTCAAGTCCCTCAACTACGAGTCCTTTCCGACGTCCTTCGAGAATCCGCACATCGTCAAATGGATGACTCACTTGGAGGCCCACGCGCTCGGGGTCCCTTCCTTGCGCCTTGTCGGGCTCGTGGGTTGATCTGCCATGCAGACTGAAGCGAACGAAAAGGAAGTGGAGGAGGCGCTGGCGAAGATCAGACCCGACGAAGCCGCCATGGGGTCAAAGAAGGTGCTTTGCTTCCAGGGGCTGCCTTCTCCGCTCATGTGCGGCAGATCGTGAGCATTGTGGAGCGAATTAAGAGTTCTGCCGGCGAGACCTTCGTGGAGGGCGAACAGGGGCCTGCGAAACGCGTGAAGAAGGTCGAGCGACTTGGATAGTCGCACGAAAGAATGACGAGTGAGGCAGGAGACGACAACATTCAAGGTGGAGGGCGAAGACGAGGTGAGTTGCCTCCTTATTCTTCCTCATGTTGGCAGCTGAGGCACAAGTAGATCGTTTTGGATAATCTGAAAGTCGACCAGCTCAAGGAAATGTGTAAAGGTTTCGGCATTCGAGTCACTGGGAAGCGAAAGGATGAACTGATCCAAGCCCTCAAAGACCATCAGGCAGCTGCTTGATCTCAGGCTGTGAAGACTTTGAAGCGAATCGGAGGAATGACACGGATTGTGTTGATCATGACGCCGCGACTCAATGGGAATGTGCGATTGTGGCATGAGACGAATGAGTGCGAATTTGTTTGTATTTCAATGTAGCTGGTATTGTTGATGCCAATCAGTATCTTTCTCCCCACCCCTCCTCCCTCCTCCCTCCTCCCTCCTCCCTCCTCCCTCCTCCCTCCTCCCTCCTCCCTCCTCCCTCCTCCCTCCTCCCTCCTCCCTCCTCCCTCCTCCCTCCTCCCTCCTCCCTCCTCCCTCCTCCTCTGAACGAAGGTTTGGAACTTCTACTCGAACGCAGTTAGGAGCCGCTTGTACCCCCACCCACAGAAGATACACCTACCTCTACCCCTGACCCGTTGTAGGAAGAAACTACCCCATAAATTTCATGGAAAATCTCATAGTATTACCCCACCCCTACTAGACCTTCCCAACTCACACCCACCCACCACCCCCGACTTGCTAAAGTGCGTTGAGTGAAAATTGGTGGCCTCCGTTTTAGCACGAGGTATGGTAGCGGCCAGGAGAGGATGGAGGCGGTTGAGGACGGGAAGAAGCAGCAAGAGGAGGGAGGAGACGAGATGATCTTATTCATTAGAAGCATACGAGTAGTTCTTGTCAGTTTGATTACGTCAATGTGAGGATGATATGAGTAATCTCTTGCCTTTCTGCACGATTTTTCAAAATCAATCAGCCGGCTCACCCTTAAGCTCGCCTGGAATTAGCAGCAATGCCGTGAATGAGAAGCATCCTTATCTCTAAAGAAGTTCAGAAGCTGAAGCTTGTTACATCTTTCGGTCCTGAAGAAACAATGCATTGAAGCGCTGAGAGGAGAAAGAAGATACCACATCCCCAGTGTACATCCACCCCCAATGCCTTTGTCTTCCGATGGCTCTCAGGGAGACGCTTCTGTACTTGTAGCTCTTCTCGTCTCTCTCGTCTACTCTTCAACTGTTTTTGCCAATCCAATCAGTACATGCACGCAACCCAGGACACTGCCTCGCTCCGTTGCAATGGGACAAGGCGCAATGCAGTCGAAGAGGCAAAGAACAAGTTCACCAGACTGGAGTGAGCAAGTGAGAAGCTCGTTTGAGACATCGCAGGGCGGGCAAGTCGATGCTTTTCATGCTCAGTGGGAATCAGCCGGACTGGACTCCTCGTCCGGTTTACCTTCCCCCAGCTTCGTTTCGAGTGTGGAGGGTCATACTCACAACGACGTGGAGCTTGAGAACAGCTTCTTCAGCGCCGAAATCTTCCCTGAGTTTTCTCTTGACTCCGACTCTCGTCACAGCAACAAGCCGAAGCGGCGGCACGGATGGAGGACATGCACGTACATCGAGGGATGCTGCAAGGCTGCAAACTTTGGGGACCCGGTCGACGGGAAGCCGATCTTCTGTTTGCAGGTTGGGGGTGAGCTCGCCTGGTCTTGTGGTTTGTGACTTTGACTTTTCAGCACAAACTTCCGATGCACAAGAACGTGGTGAGCCGCAAGTGCCAGCACGTCGGCTGCAGCAAACGGCCTGTCTTCGGGGAGCCCTTCAGCAAGGTAGACAGAGATGGACGGAGGTTGTGGGTTGTGACATGTTGCTTGAAAGAAACCCGGGTACTGCAGAGAGCACAAGTCAGCGCATCATGTGGACGTTGCGAACAAGAGATGTCAGTTCCCAAACTGTCGTCGACACCCTGTGTTCGGCGACGCTCGCGTCTACCTGGAACAAGCTGAGGTCTGTCTTGCCTGCTCACATGTCCGATTCTAAATCACGGGGTCACAGCAAGTGGAGGCAAAGTTTTGTGCGAAGCACAAGCTGACTCATCATGTGGATGTTCGACATCGGAGGTGTGAGTTCCAGAACTGCACGAAGCTTCCCTCCTTTGGCTGGCACAACGACATGATCCCCCGGTGCTGCTCTACACACAAGAAGGACGGGCAGGTGGCGCAAGCTGACCGCAGCAGAAGCTTGTCTGACCTCCTTCTCACAGGTCTACGTGGCGTCTCGTCTGTGCCAAGAGAAGGAGTGCAAGAAACGAGCTTCATGCCTTGTGCCCGATGGAGTAGGAAACAAGTTTTTCTGGTACCCTTCTCTTGCTCTTCTCTCCTCTACATGCCCCTGACTAGCATCTGCAGCTCCTCTCATCGACCCCACGGCGAATTTTATCGCCTGCAGCCTGTCAAAGGTGAAGTTGACCGAAACCGCTGTATCAAATTTGACGTCTAACGCTCGCTCAGCTATCCCGTGCAGTGACCTCAGGAAGCCCATGCTACTCAAGAATGCCGTTAACTTGCCTTTGCTCTTGTGAATTCCTCTGGCAACAGCTCCTTGTTTTCCCCCTTTCCCAAAGTGAATGTGAACGCCAATTTTTCCCGTGAATATTGTAGAATAAACAGTCAGACCTCATTTAATAGGCAACGATTTAAGCAATCTTTTGTCATCAATTCATTTGTATGTGTAATCTTGGTCGTCATTGCGAATTTTCCAGTGTCCTCATCCGACTCTCCACCAAAGAGATCCGTTTGTCCATCACCAACACCGTGTCGTTGAGGATTTCAAGCTGTCGCAACACCTTGTGCTACGAAAAGGTGTTAAAAAATTAATAGCATACGCAAACACCTACCATCACGTCTTCCACACTGAGCGCCTGTGCAAGCGCAGGGGCAGGGGCTTGTTCTGCCTTCTCCTCCTGCACTTCCTGTTCGTAAGTTTGGCTCGAAGCAGGGTCGTTGACGTCAGCGGCATGAGGTTGAGCTTGATGCATCGCTTGTTCCCCCTTGTTTTTTTTTCGACTTCCTCCATCCACAGCGCGAGCAGCAGCATCTTTTGACATCGGAATGAGATCCTGTTGAAACTTCTTTTGAATATCTCGATTCTGTACATCTTGATATCAGGTATCAGAGTGGAGCAATGTTTCCTCAATACCTCAGCATTGTCATCCGCATTCGGCGCCCTCTCTTGGAGCTTCTTCGCTTGTTTTTGCCTATGACATACAAGAATCATGCACGTCTCACAATCTTTGACATAATCTCACAAGCTGACTTTTGCATCTTGCGCAGCGCTGGTGTTCGAAGACAAGTTTGTTTTGAAGACGAGCAGATTCTCGTCGTTGGATGCTGTCGCCAGATAATCTCCCTGAAGAAATAATCAACAGAGCAACTCGCAATCGTCCTGCTCTCACCGTCGGCGAGAAAGCAACTGATCGGACAGCTCCTTCATGCCCGTGCAACGTGTAACAGAGATGTCCCTCACGCAGGTCCCAGATCTGGCAAGACAGTGATCAGAGGCAGCTGAACGAAGCTCACTACCAACCTTTGTTGTCATGTCCGACGACCCCGACAGCATGTAGTCGCCGGACGGGTGGATACTGATGCTGTTCACGCTGTCCTTGTGCCCAGCGTAATGCTGCAGCAACCTGCCGAAGGACAGCAACCCAATGTCACGATGGGCTCGACGTAGGAGCAAGGAGAAAAGGACTCTCAGGACAAGTCCACGCACTGATTCATCCGGATGTCCCAGATGTTGATCGTATGATCGGCACTGCAGGCAACGACGCACAAGCCGTCTGGATGGAACGCGACGTCGTTCACCGCACTTCGATCAATCGTGAGGAGTGAAGTCAGAGAGAGGAAGTCGATACCCAGTGTGATCGTAGAACGTCTGGACACAGTTCCGCTGCGACACATCCCAGAGTCGGACGGTTTTGTCATCGCCTGTACCCGGGTGACGACAAGACAAACTTGATGCTTTCCCTTACCTCCTGAGACAACCAAGTTCCCTTGCGGGTTGAACTTCACAGACCTCACCCAGTTGCTATGGCCGCTCAGCGTCAGCTTGAACTTCTGTCCTGCCAGTGTCCACATCTAGCTCGAGTTCAGTTGCCGTTGCCAACTTGCATCGAAATCCACCTTGAGAGTTTTGTCATCAGACGCACTCATGAGAGAAGAGGAGTCGGGAGAGAAGGAGACACATCGGACGCCCCCATTGTGTGCTTTGATCACGGACGAACGGCCTTTGCTTCTGCGAGGACGGATTCAGCTCTTGTTTTCATGTCGAGCAAACCTATTACATGTTGGGCGCCCACAGTCTGATCGTTCTGTCTTTGGAGCCCGATGCGATGATCCCGCCTGTCGGCGATATCGCAACGGAGTAAACAGGCTCCTGTTCATCGGGAGTCATTCAGACGATGCGCTGCAAATGCTGGATCACCGTATGCTCTGCGAAACGAAATGCACGTAGCTGTGGCTTGAAGTTCCAGATCATGAGGCAGCTGTCTTGAGACCCTGATATCAACTGTTTCATGTTAGGGTTGAAGACGACGCTGTTGATGGCATCCTTGTGTCCACGGAAGGATCGCTCCAGAGTCGGATCCTCGCTGAACATCCTCTTGGACTCTGACGAGGCAACGCCTGCATCACCGAAGTCACATCGGGCCCTCGCAAATCATGTTATGGGAGGCAGCTAACTCCCTGCCTACAAACACGAGTCTCCAGCTCTTCCTTTCTGTCCTTGGCTATCAACAAACTTTGCCTTTCTCCTCTCCCATGTGGTCGTTTCCGTTGCATCCCGCCAGTGCAGTTCTCATTTCCTCACGATATGAAGTTCGTACACCCATGCCCCTCGAGCACACTCTCGCCTCTCCTATCCCTCCCCCGCCTCCCGATCTCGCTTCTCTCTGAATGTACTACGCCTCCTCTTCTATCTCCTCCCCTCTCCTCCTTCCCACTCCCCTCGCTTGCTCCAGCTCCCTACGCTTCGCGCCATTTGCCCGTCACCCTGCTATTGCCCTCATCCCCGATCGGAAAATCATCTCCCTCATATGCACCGAGGTACTTTTCTTGCAGGTGTAACCGTTTTGTAACCACTGCCTCTTCAATGCTGTTCGTGGCGGTGCCTATAGCGCTCGGCGGAGGCCCAGACATGTTCAACTGTGCTGAATGTAAGAGGAGGATGGAAGAGGGACACAAGATAGCTAGCGATCCTTGGACATGCAGCAAGCACAGAACTTGTAGTCTCTGTGGCTTCGGGGGAAAGGAAAGGAGCCGACGTAGCGATGGGAGGAGGGCGGTTTTGAGCAGAAGTATGGTGGGTAGGGGAAGGGGATGAAACGGTTGATAGCTATGTGAACGTGAAGTTGCACAGTGCCTGAACGCTTCTGTGCACGATTGAGTGCTGGAGGGCGATCGGCTTGCATTGAACATTCGTTTTAGGCATCGAGAACCAGGTCGGGCATCACAATGGATATAGCTGCCCACCTGGCAAGAGCATGAATGGTAAGATAATTCCTCTGCTCTTCACCTACCCATCTGTCTGGAATGTTCATGCTCTTCCGCTGTCCTTGGATCTGAAAGCTCCCTGCTCTTCACATGTTTTCGGATGTTCACGGTTGGGACACAGGGATCCCATACTGCCAGGACACCCTCACATGGGACAAGAAGGCCCCCGTCGTCGCTTTCTTGTAGTGATTCCTTATGTATGTGCCAAGTACACATGTGTCATGTGTCATGTGTTACATGTCTGTAAGTACCGCTATCTCATCTAACCCAACCCCTTATCCTCTTCCACCATCACTCCACGGAATTTGCCAGGTGTAAGCTCGCCGGTGCTCGCCCTCGTTATGATTTCTTCTCTCGGCTACGTGTCGAGCAAAGGTGAGAAGAGAAGGTTGGAGGGTCCATATCGACTCTCTGCCATGAAGTTTGAAGGATGAAAGCAAGCAAGGGATCCACATATACCGATAGAGTATCCCATCTCTGTCAAGAACGATGAGACCGGTCCATCGCCGTCGGCCTCTCTCGCCATGTCGACCTGAGCTCGAATGTTAACGGCTGCCCTTGACAGCCGGCGCTCCTGACCTCGACGAAGATCTCGGGACGATCGCGGAGGAGGAGGTTCCTTGCCCCTTGTCTGCCGCACGCCGGTCAACCAGGGCAACAAGAGGCTGAGGGAGGGGATCACAGGATCTCCATCTCCGACCCCTCGGAGTCGATCTTGATCAGTCTGACGTTGGTGATGCTATCGCGCTCGACTATGTCATCGAGCTTCATCAGCTGTACAGGCTGCGATTCTCTCAGGCTCTGCAGATGGGCCTTGTTACAGTGTTCTCTACCTGCAGTCGATGGCACAAAAGCCCTTCATGGGAATCTGAAGGAGAAGGTCAAGAGCAGCGCGAGAAGAGGGAAGGAGCAGATCAACCGTGGTCGAGGGAGATCCTTGACATGCCCGACAGGCCTGTTGAGACGTCACGCGTCTTTGAGGCATGCGATGTGATGGAAGTGTACACCTGTCTCCGTCATGTCGCACATCTCAGCTGTCTTGGACTCGTTCCAGAGTCTGAAGTAGATTCTCAACGTGTCAGGAGGATGATAAAAATAACACAACAGACGAGATGTCAGGAGTATGAAAGATCGTTGCGAACAACAAAGCATGGGATTCTAAATGAATGGGATTCTAGCATCATTCCAAACTAGGCAGCGGGTCAACTCACCCGAAGTTGTAAGCTCTAATCTGATTCTGGACTCCATTCACCGCGATGTTTCCCAGCAGCACGCGATAGTTGTTAGGGATGGGCTCGAATGCCGCGACCTGAGAATGGGGAGTGAGATGGAGAGCGCAGAGGGTCATTCACCATGATCTCTGGCGAGCCAAGAGCTAGCATGGAGAAGCAGCCAGTGTTGGCTCCGATATCGACGAAAGTGATTTTTTCCTCTTGGTCTCCTGTCAAACTTGGTCACTTGCCTGCCAACCGCAAGCCCGCAAGGAGGGAGATCGAGCGACAACCGGTCGGCAGCATGTAGAGAATCCTCCTCAGCAACAACTCCACCTGGTCGTACAGCCGTCAGAGCTGAGACACGCCTGTCGAGGGCCCTGACGCCTCACCTCGTCAGGGTCCGCCACGTTGACGTTCCCGTTGAGCAGGTCCGAACCAAAACAACCGCCTGCGAGCTACTTCAGCTCCGACTCGCTTCCGATGAGCCCGACCCATCACGATAGACTCTGGTACCACTCGCATCCCCTGCGTGTGCTGGGGTGCCGCCACCACCGCCATGCTGAAGTCCTTCAGCCAGCTGGGAGATGTCAGAGCGGCGCTGGACAGCCGGAGACGGGAACCTGAGTGAAGTCATCCTGCTGAGGAATTGCTGGACAGCAGCCTCCTTGATGGCAACTTTCTTCCCTTGCTGCTCTAACGCTCAGCTCTAGAGCATGCTCCATCCTTCGCCCTCACCTGTGCCTGCCGAAGACCCGCTATGGCAGAGAAGAGCGGGGGGATCACTTGGATGTTGTGCTGAGGAGAATTTGTCCTGAAGGATTCCAGCAGGTTGATCGCTTCCTCCACATCCTCTCGCATCAGGAACAACTGCGTCAACACGGAAACTTCAACTTGAGAGGAAAGGGAGGCAACCATTGCAATCGAGACCGGGATAGAGAAGAGCGTCGCCTCATGAAGGTCTGGGGCAAGACGCTTCGCTGTCAGCAGCGCTCTGCGGGGTCGATCAGACCCTCTAGGTGTGACTGAGCAAGGAGGAGGGGAAGGGCACGACACCTGAAGGACAGCAGGAGGATATTGCTATCAGCGAGGTACGCAAACTGCTGTAAGAAATATCCCAGCTACGAGGCAGTGAATCACGAGACTTGTCTAACGTCATGCGCTGACCGTTAGGAAGTATGAAGGATCCTGGTGGAGATGAGGAGAGTCCCAATGTAACTCCATTGTCCTGAGCATGTACCTCCTTGCCCACTTCTCCTTGGAATCATCGAGCACCAGATTCATGGACAGGAAATACCTGAGCCCGTCATAAGATCGCGAGACGAGGAAGACTGGAGTGACCTCTGCGGTATCGAGAGCTGATTCAAGAGGAAGGGCGTGTATGCTACCTCTCTGATCGGGCGAGAATGACGAGTTTCTGATGATCTGCGATTCAAAATTCGTGAGGAGAAAGCTTAATCGAGGGAGGGAGGGAGGGAGGGAGGGAGAGTTAAAGGAAGGGAGGAAGAGGCCCGGAGGGAGGGAGGGTGGGAGTGAACAGGGAAGAAGGAAAAAGAAGAGAGTAGTAAGGAGGAAGACAAGGATTTTTCACTTGTGCGTGCAGTATCTTGAAGCAAGGAAAGGCTGCAGTTGTGATCTGCAAAGAACTTGTTGTCATGGAGGGTGAAGCAACGGAGCTGTCGAGGACTCACTGACACAGGCTTGACCAGTACTCGAACAGAAACCCCTGGAACGCACAACCGGAGCACACGTAGAGATCTACCTGCTTCACTCCAACACGTCATCATCGAGACAGGTTACGGAGAGCGTTGGGTCAACCTGGACGTCGGATTGTTTCAGGTTGAACGAGGCCTCCGACGAGTAGAATATGTGAGGCCAAGGCCACTGACCCGCAAACAGCAGCGCGATCATCCTAGATCTCCCTTCCATCCTCACGTCCAAGAGCTCGACGTTGCCCGAGCTCTCGCTGCTCGCACTCGCACACCCTGCTTCTTCTTGCCGCCATATCAACTCTACGAGGGCTTGCTCGGAAGGCCCCGATGCTGATGCAGCACGAGGTTGGTGCTTGGCAACAGCTCTGAATGTGAAGTGACCAAATTTATCACGAGGATGGGGGGGTGAGGAAGTGAGTCCGCAGAGCTGCGACGCGAGTGCATCCGCTGTCATGTTGCTCATGAAGGCAAAGGATCCCCTTCGTACCCAGACATCAGGCGCAGGCCTTCCCTGGGCGGCCACGTTGGACAGGAAAGAAATGTGGATGACCGCGAGGAAGAGCGTAACGACTCTCCCGCACGAGACATGCTTGAACCTCGCGCCTCCGTGCAACCTCAAAACTTTTTTCGTGGTGGGGAACGAAAGCACTTCTTCGGACTCGCCATGCACCACGGAAGTTCGAGCGGGAAGTTCTCCCATGAGAGAGGAGGAGCAAGCAGTGAGCTTCCTCCTTCTGTTCTACTCCACCATCGTCATGCGCTCGATTCAGCATCGTCACCTTGTGTGGGCCTCCCACTCTGCCGTCATGTTCACAGGATCCCTTTCCCACTTCCCCCCTCATCCCCATCATACTCGGGGGTCAACCCGCGGTCAACCGCCGGCCTGCTGCCTGCAGTGCCGCCTGCTGTTCTGTCACAGTGCCTGCTGTTGGCCTGCTGCCGCAACCAGGGCGACGCCGCGACTCGGCCCGGCCGGGCTGCCGGTAACTGATAGTAACCGTTGCAGGTCAACCCTGGGGCCCGAATCGGCCGCGGCAGCTCACGGCTCAGTGCGTTTTGAGCTGCAACGGTCACGGTCATATGGGAAGGCTACGATTTAATAACTGAGAGTCAGTGAAGGAGCTTCGAAGACTCGATGATGTTGCGAGAGATGCCGTCGGCCTCGGCCAGCGAGAAATCATGCAAAGGGACCTGCGAGGTCAGACGGTCAGACGAGAATCAAGCAGAGAGAAGGGCGAGCCTTGCGGATCTCTTGCCACAAGTTGGAGGAACTTGACAAGGGAAGGGACCGGGGAGCCTCCTCCTTGTGTACGATCTCCTTCTTCCGGGGCTGAGACTGAGTGGAGCGCGAGCTCTCCATGACCTTTCGAGCATAGAGCTCAGACACAGTGCTGGGGGAGAAAATATGGTGGAGGGAGTGTACCTGGGAGGACGCAGGTTCTAGAGATCTGAGGGGATCAACATCAACATCGAGGATCATGTCGCCGACACTTCCTGCTCTCATTGCTATCAGTCTCGGGCAGCTGGGGAGGAGGAGGAGGAGGAGGAGGAGGAGGAGGAGGAGGAGGAGGAGGAGGAGGAGGAGGACCTCCAGTCTCTATCAAGGAGAGGTCTTCTTGCAGCTTCAACGCTCCACTCAAGGTTTGCGCCTGCTCGTTTCGAAGCCCCTCCCCTCCTTCGACCTTCTTGCTGTACTTGAGAATGCTCGCCAGCTCCCCTCGCCGCTCAGCAGCTCCGCTCCTGCACATGGTGAGCTTGAGCTTCGTTGGGTGGTAAGAAGGGAGGGATGACGATGACGAGGAGCAGCAGCAGGCGCAGAGGAAGTATGAGGAGGAAGAGGCGGTAAGTGGGGAGGGAATGGGTGTCGGAGAGGCTGGCAGGTACTGAAAGTGTAGGGCAAGGAGTTGGGTAGGAGAAACCTTGAAGGATCGTTTTCGATCACGTTGTGACTCGTCCTTTCCTTCGTGCTCTCTAACGGAAGGTAATGAGGAAAAACCACAACAAAATCCCTTTGACCTTTCGCTGCGTCTTGAAGATGCTTCCTCGACTGACAGCGGATCAATCAGACAGGTCTTGTCAAATCACTTTCTCACCGCGAAGTTCAGGAGCGGAGAAGACGCAGGGGGGGATTTGGGACTTCGAAGCTCCAACGGCCTGAACGTGTCCGATGACATTCTAGTATCTTTTGAAGACGAAGGGCTGCAGACATCAAATCACATACGTGCGCCCCGGGTCAAACTTCCAAGAACCTGGTCGAGCTTGACTCGCTGGTTTGGATCCCCCTCTCCAGCACCTGCCCGAGCTCAAGTCATCGGCAGCTTCTCCTCATGCTACCGGCGCCGGTCACCACGTCCTGCAGGACTCTCTTGACTCCGTGCGCGACCGTGAGCTTGACCTTCGACCCTTCACTGCCCAGCAGGCATTCTGAAGACACAAGTCAGCTTCCTCCTCCGCCTCCTCTCCCGACCACACCAGCCGCCTCGTCTGCCCTCATCCGGTCCGTGGGCCTCCCATCGATTGCAACCTGAGCGATGGAAATATCAACGATAGAATTGTTGGGCACAAGCGCATTCCAACCAGGCGATCGCCGATCTCGATGATCCCGCTCCTTCACATTCGTCACAGGTCGTTTGCAACCCAAAGTCTCAGCTCACTTCTGTGCAGGGCCGTTGGGGGTGAGGAAATCGAAGACCAGCTCTCCCTTCTTGTTCACTCTGAAATGAACCCCGACTCCTGCATCGTAAGATTAAGGACGTGACATCCACGAGGGGGTAACCTATGTTGTGCTTCCGAGGCCTGCCGTCGAAGAGAACCACCTCATCCTGACGCATCCCGTCTACATCTCACGATCACAAGCCTCCCTCGTCGCAACCTTTCGAACCTTGTGATTCACACCTGCTGAAGTGGAGCGAAGAATAAGTCGATGCTGGACATGTTGTAGACAAGCAATCTACCTGACCACAGGGCTAGACTTCTTGCTTCCTTTGCTCTTCGATTCCATCAGATTGCGGCAGGTGCATTGCAGGACATACCTCGATCGATCGACGACTTGATACGTCAGGATTGACCGATCCGACAAAACGTCGATTTGTCGGACTCTGCGGCGGAGTCGCGCTCTTTGAAACTCTCCTTCGCTCTGAGCTTTCTTGGCTTTCACCGGTCGCTCTCTTCTTCACTTGTAGAAGAATTTCATTCTTGTTGGGATGTCTTGAGAAGAAACCGAAGATGGTGTCCAAACCAAGGACTTCGTAATTGCTGTACAGTACCTGGCGATCTGCCTCCATGTAGGCAAAGTTTCTTGTTCCCGAGACAACAACGTTCGATTTTGTGCAAGATATTGTCAGCGTCGTGTTATAGTCACAACCAATACAATCCTTGGCTTGGTTATTAAGCTCCAACGATGCTCTAGGAACGTAGAGTTTCGTGACATGCTCCCCGTTCACGTAGGAGCTCTTGAGCAAATAATCCTTCTCATTGTGCTTCAGGATGCACAATTTTTCTGTGAATGGAAACGATGCTTTTGTTTCAATCCTCAATTTCGATTCACGTGAGACGAAATGCAGCTCGTAGGGTTGACTGGGACTCAGAGAGTTTTGACCGGGTTGGTGAATCTTTTCTGGAATTTGGCAAACGAGTTTAGGGGGGCTGCTTGTCGATCGTTCTTGACTGAGGTCTTCATTGCCAACTGATGTGTCACTTGCACCAGCTACTTGCACCTGGAAAGACTTTGAATTCCAGGTTGGGAGGCGCTATTCATTCTACCTGCTCGCTTGTGTGGAACTGGATCGGTTTTCCTTGGATGTTTTGCTCTCCGCCTTCTCGAGCAGAGGAAGGTGCTTTTTCCTCCTCCCTCGTAGCCTCTAGCTTCTTCAGATCTGCGTCCTTCTCTTGGAATGCGTTGAGGAGAACGAGGAAGTCGTTCTGAAGGCGATCTATGGCCTGCGTCAACTCATCGTTGAGTGCCTGAAGGCTGTGTGAGCGCTCTTGGAGTTCAACATGCTGCAGACGATCAACTCTAAGATTCTCGATGAGCCTCGAACTGATCTCTGCTTTCTCTTCCACCCGCATGAAAAGTTGCTGAAGCTGGCAATTATCAAGGTCCCTGGATAATGTTAGGAGATTAATATCTTGTCCTTTCGCTAGTATGTCCTTCATGCTGTAGGCTGGAGGAAGCTTTGGCCAGAGGATCTGCCTCAAGCTCCTCAGGGATAAGAAGAGCGCTTCCTCCTCGGCGCGCGTCGTCATTCGGTTTTAACCCTGCGAAAATGACAAGTTATCAGGCAGTCACGACAGCTTCTGAGGAGAAGTTTTCGAGGGTCTGTGGCTGAGCAAAGACAATTGTGATGATCAATGGTGGTGGTGGTGAGGATGATGATGATGGGAGGTGATGGTGAGGAGGAGAAGGAAGGAGAGAAGAGGTCGCGGCGGATCTCGAGGTAAAGCCATGAGCCCTCTATGTCCGCACAGCATCGTCGGGGATCGGCTTTGATTTGCAGCCAAGTCACCCCACCCACCCCACCCTTATTGTAAAAAGCCATGACTACCCCACCTAGATTTAGGTGTGAAGGGGGTGGATGGGTCGGAATCCCTTCATGGGGGTGGGATGCTTCATGGGGGTGTGGAGGGGTGGGTAGCGGCATGGACGTCAAGTAGGGGTTACAATCCCAGACGGAGAATAGTGACGAGGGGGTAGGTGGGCGTATTTGACTTAGATAGTAACTGTTATGTAACGGTTCCAACAAATCGGCGCGGCGGCCTGCACTGCTGTTTGACTCTAGTCAGACAGGCTGACTGATGGTTTCTTCCTGATCAAACAGAACAAGAAACATTCCAGCGACTCCGCAGCCTCGCAACCCTCGCACTCCTAGTCAGTGAGTGAGTGAGTAAGGGAGGGAGGGAGGGAGGCAGGGAGGGAAGCCAATCACAATGACTCACAGAGAGCGATTTGCTCATGTCAATGAGCTCGAAGAACTTTGGGGCCAGTTTGAGCAAAGTCTGAAGTGCAGGCGTGTCATTGCCTACAGCCAACGAAGTGAAGCAGGCCACTCACCTTGTGAGCTTCCGGGCATCTTTCTTGCATGCACAGCCAGATCGTGGACTTGTCGTGAGAAACCCGGTAAAGAAGTCGAAGCAACGGCTCAACCTGGAGTGAGAGTGAGAGCTATCAGAATCGGGCCGATCAGCCCGGGGCCCGCGAGCACGACGGGGAGGGAAGAAACTCACGAGCTTCACATTGAAGATGACATCGGTCCCCACAATCACGTCAAAAGGAGCATGTGAGGCTGGAAGATAGTCAGAGCACACTGTGGATTCATGACCAGGACCTCACTGGTCTCAAGAGTCTTGATGTCATCCTCATCGCTCCAGTTCACCTACAACGTTGGTAGCAGAGAGGAGATGTAAGATGAGATTGCCATCATGCAGGAGATCAGACCCGCAGGGCTGTGGGTGGAAAATCCTTGTTCACCTTCACAAAGTCATTCCCTCGTGCGAGGGCCATGCGATTGGGCCATGCGAGTACAAGGCTACAAGCGTACCTTGCTGTTCCTTTCCACGTTCCTTCTGAGGTTCTTCATCGCTTCTTCCGCCTCGGTCAGCACCACCTGAATCATCCTCAATGCTCCACTACTCCTTCCACTCCAGAGGCCTGCCTGTGCTCCCAAATTCGCGAGTATCAGCCCCAGTAGGCCGCACCCTGCTCCGACTTCCAACACCTTCGGAATTCATTACAAGGGATTATCGTGCAGCTCTCATTATTTTCACCGTTGTCGGTCTGTTTTTGGATTTCGCAGAAGAGCTCTTGAGTTTCCTCTTTTTGTTCGGAACTGGTTCTGTTCCCGTTGATCAAGACCAGTTGGGCAGCTGTGAATCATTCACCTTCTGGCCCTTCAGCGTTGCCCCTTTTCCTCGCCCCTTCATTTCCTTGAACAGTTGTCTCTAGGGATTCATCTGCCTTATCCCATCCTAAACGATCAAGTCCTCTTCGCTTTGCACATCGTTCAGGCCATTTCGGACTGGAAAATTCTCTTTCCTTCTCCTACCTCGAGGAAACATCCCAGGAAGAAAGCAGTTTCCCATATAATGCCACCTGTACCTTTTGGAAGTCACAATCAATACTTGTTGACATGCATTCAAACTCGATGATTACAGTTTTTAATGTCTCTCTCTTGTTCAATATCTATCTTACGCCCGCTCGCACATTTATACTGCACACTCCTGCAAACGAAGCAAGATTATCATTGCAGGAACGACATGGCAGGCACTTGTCCTCAATCATGTGTGACAAGTTACTCGCCTGGAGTTTGCAAGCTCGAAGAACACATCCGATGCTTCTGCTCCCGCCGCTACCGGCTCATACAGCACCATTAGATGCGCATCCGCCCGCCTAGTCCGCCTCAGGACCCGCTACCTACTGAGGGTGGTGGGATGTCCAGGGGTGGGGTGCCTGTCAGGTAGCCATTGGGTAGCACCAGGGGTTGGCCCGCCCCACGCAAACCCTGCAGACCCGGGCATCAGTCGCACAGGCATGCCAGCAGGTGCTATGCGGCAGGAAGCGCATGCCGCGGCAGCCTGGGCGATCACTGTCGCACTGATGATGGTGCCATCGAACGCTGAAGCTCTCCTCGCCCATTCGTCTGCCTATCGCACTTCTACCCCCTCCCTGCTCGGAAACACCCGTCTTTCGCTTCGCAAATCCCCCCTCGTTGCAATTCATCTTCGCGGCGGGAACGGAGAGGATTTGCAGAAGGAAGATGTTGGAACGCTGACACAGAATGGAGGCGAGAATGCTACATCAAACAAGACTTGTCCCCATGGAGTCGCCTTGTCTTCTGATGAACGTTGCTCGAATTGTGAAGTACTTGGTGCGTATCCACAGCATGCTGCTACTTTGTGATGAGGTGTTGCAGCTTTCATTCGTAGATGCGCCTTCGTCTTACAGAGACTAGGGGGCAAAGCAAACACTACTGAGTTTGCCAACACATGGTCATCTCTATTCTCATCGCTGAAGCCCATGACTGCTGAGTCCGCACGAGAGAATGTGGCCCCCGCGATGAACGCAACAGGATACTTCATCATTGAGGATATCGAGGGGAGCGAGGATAAAATGTTGGCTTGCAATGCTTTACGATGCAAATTTTGATTTTTTTTCCAAGGATGTCCTTCAGCGAGAAGGCACAGCGAACATGTCCCCACGGCGTTCCGCTGGATTCGCCAGAGCGTTGTATGGCATGCGAAGAAATATCATTCCTTCGTAGATGGTGATATGGAAGGCATCCAAGTCAAGTCTGACTTCGTGTAATCAAGTGAGAAAATCATCACGGAAGCCGGTGGCTCGATTGACACCATATCCTTTGCCGACAAGTGGAACGAGGTGATTGACAGCAATTGCCTCATGAAAGCTGAAAGTTGATACAAGGAGTTCAATGCTACTGGGTCTGCAGACGCAATGACTTCTGAAGCAGCTGCAACGAAGGTGCTTCTTTTTCTAGAAGTCTGAGGTCATGACTGTCTTCCAGGTGTCCAAAATTCTCGCATCGAGTGGATTGTTCTTGGTGATAGGTAAACGTCAAAGTAATTTGCATACATTTATCAGATCACAATGCCCAATAGATACAGAAGATCCTGGAATCAAGACATTCACAATTAGACCTCAACCTGAGGAGGTCTGTCAAGGATATATCAAAATTTCGCTTACATTGTTATCTCAGTGTCCTCACGGTGTCAGTTTTGCTTCTCAAGATGCATGCGACTTCTGCTCTCAACTTCAATTTGTGCAGGTTTGATTCTGCATGAGATCCTCTTTTTGCAACTCTCACGGATGATACAGGCTTGTGCTTATGTTTTGCAAAAGTCCGACGGACAGCTGACTGCAAAGGAATTCTGGTTCTAATGAGTTGTTCTTCGCATGTTCATCAAATTTGATTCTTCTTATAGCAATAAGTGGCGCCAAACTTTTCCAAATCAACCAGAGATACCAGAAGATCAGGTATCAGTGCGGAGTCAAGTGGATCTCAGATGTTTGAATCTTCATTTAGGCCAAGACAACCATCGCCCAAGTGCTCAACGCTACAGGAGTGTTCAAGTCAGCTCATGTTACAACCAGCCTTCGAACTTCTAAACAACATGCAGGACAACTGAAACGGAGGAGAATGACATCCTGTTTGAATTCACTGAGAATACCCAGGAGGCCTTTCAAGATTATCAGGTACTGCAGTTTTTCTCAACAGAAGTAACGGTTCAATTTCTGCTCAGCGTGCTCTGATTCAAGAGGCGATGTATGCACATGCAGAGAAAGAAAAGGAAGAGAAGAAAGAGGTTGGCTTTGTATTCAGTGATATTCTTTGAGATCTCGTCTGCTTTCAGGAAATCCAACAACAATTGGCTGGAGATGACATCGCTTACGAAATCCCCAAGTCTGATTCTGTACGAGAATTCATGTTACATGCCGGAACTGAGGCTTAAACAGGAAAAGTCAAAGAAAGTTGGTTTGGGTGCACTATTGGACTAACCAAGCCATCCAGAAGTCGGAGCCTGCCCACGGGTCGTACATTGAATGCTACTTCGGCAACAAAACAGCACAGCGGCAGGATTGTCTCGTATACGTACTATCAATGATACGCTGAGTAATGTAAACTCGCTCTGACGCTGCGTCGGACTCCGTCGGTCCGCGAGGCCATCAAGTGGGCTTCAAGTCACAGAGTCACAGTGTCGGACTTCGAGTCAAGTAGTGGCAATGATTTACGAGCCTCGGAGTCACGAGGCGAGTCACCGCCCGTCCGGGCCGCGGGCGGTGGGCCCGCCCGGGACCCTACCATATGGTCGGATTAGTGGGGGGGGGGGGGGGGGGGGGCATGAAGACTTGCCAGGTACATGGTGGGGTGGTAAAAGTAGATACATGCTGTATCAGACCTGGTGGGGTGGGTCAGCCCTCATTGGATAGGGTAGGGTGCTTGGAGCTTTGGAGCATCCGCATGTGCAATGCGCAGGGAGCAGTGATCCGAGGAGGACGAGGACGATGACAAGAGCAGCGAAGAAAGAGAGACTGCAAGAAAGGAAGTAGTTAGTAAGCAAGAGAGCAAATCAATGGTTTTGATGCGTAGAGGTAGACTTTTTGAGTTGAAACAGCTTGCAATCATATAGCACGATTGCATGTATAGAAAGGGGCTAGCTGGAAATGAATGCAGGAAAAAGAAAGATGTAGTATGGAGGATTGCAAACAATGGTAGATGAAGAGTTGAGTTGAGTGGTTTGACTGAAGCAATGATGATGTTGCTTGCCAGCAATTGTTCACCACTATTCAGAATGAGCGACGAAAGGTGTGCGGCCAACATTGCTTTGTCCTCCCTGACTGACGACACCCAGTGAGAATGAAGTTGACATGGGAGAGGAAGAAAATGACATGGAGGACGACAAGGAAGAACCCCAGGAATACCAGAAGCACGTTGACTCCACAGTGCACGACGAAGACGACCCAGGTCTCTCATGATTTTTCGCATTTCTGATCGCCTTGTCTGACATGTTTGCAGAGCTCCAGGAGAACCATGTTGAGTTGACGCCGATCAAGGATCGACTGACAACACCCTACATGACCAAGTATGAGCGAGCCCGCGTGCTGGGCACCCGTGCGCTGCAGATCAGCATGAACGCTCCAGTCCTGACGAGCGTCCCCGGGAGTGAGTCTGACCCGCTGAGGATCGCGATGAAGGAGCTCAAGGATGGCAAGATTCCGTTTGTGATACGGAGGTACGGAGAAGTCATTGACCAGGAAATCTTCTCACATTGTTTCTCAAGGTACTTGCCAGATGGCAGCTTCGAGGATTGGCCGATTGCTGATCTGATCTATGACTAAGTTATCCCATTGATGATTTCAAATTTCATCTTGTAAATATCGTTGAAGCTTCCGTTGACTTCACTTCAATCAAGAATTTATGAGGGCAGCCAAAGTCCTTTAACATCAAACATATTATTTTCAAGGCTTCGTCGTTTCATGCCGTTGCATTCTACTAACATGGTCATTCCAAATCGAAGATTCACACGATCTCAACTTACAAGTCTGTGTATCAGTTGAATTTGCTTTCCTTTCTTCTCAAGCTTGTCGATCACCTGATTGTTTGACTTACAAGATGAAAAAAGCCAACACATCACGCATACACTCTTGAGAGCGACATTGAGTTGCTGGGCATCAAACTGACTTTCCTCGGTTCCTTGCACCTGTAGATGTTCATTCAACCTCCCTAGTCCAAGAAAGGAGGACAGAAGGGCGAGGAAGATAAGAAGGAGCCTTCTGGGCGATCGAGATAGGCAAATTTACTATACCTGCGCACAGATGTCCTTGTATTGGCGTCTGAGATGAAGTATCTCTTCTAAGATCTCTTCCTCCAAGATCTTCACTTCGTCCTGTTCTCGAAAGTCATCAACACCCATCGGCGTCACCTCTGAAGCCACCTTGGGGATCTGAGTCTGCATGAAATCTGTTTTGACACAAACTTCTGTGAGCACAATCTCCCGATGGATATCACACAAGTGGACATCACCAGATATCTTAGACACCTGGCCTCCCTTCTGCCGCTCTGTTGGGCTCCTCTTCGCTTGCATGTTGGCTACCCGCATGATCAGCAAGGAGCCAGGAGCCAGCACGGCAGGAGGAACTACCTGTCTTGGGACGATACTTGACATCTTCCTCCAGGCTCTGCCTCACGCGGGAGCTCGCTGAAATCGTATCGTCAACTGTGCCTTGGCAGTCGAACGCGGCAACCTGTGGCAACTGCAGAGGCTGGACTCTTCTTCCGACGAACGCGCTTCGGGGCAGCAAGAGATGAGCCTTGGCTAGCGGGAATCCTTGTCGAGTTGCCGCCGCTCATTTCTTCCTGCAAAATCGACTTGTGCTGAGCCGAGAAGTCGCCGAGCGAAGCCTCGCACACCTGGAACGTTTTGGTTACACTCAATTCACGCGCGCGCGATAAGTTGTAGACAACTTTTGAGAGAAGTTGTTCGTTGATGAGTAGAACATTCTGCAAAGAAGATTCAAGCTGCCGTTTCTCAGACAGAATTGCTGTCTTGTCTGCTGCAATGGACGAGATTTCATCATCCTGCTACAATATTAGCCCTTGTCAATGAGCAATTTCATCAGGACCTGTACAGTGATGCGGCTTTGAGCAGTCTTGACCTGAACAGACTCAGTCGGCATTGATTGTAGCGTTGCAAACTGTTTCGATTACTTGATCTCGGAGTGTGAGGTTTTCGGTTCGTATTCCCTTGACAAGCTTGTCATTCATAACTTTTGCCCGCCGATCCACTCACCTCGTAGTCAGTCTCCAACCTTTCAAACTGAGCAAGCAGTGAGTTGACTCGCTCCTCTGACTGCTTCTTTGACGTCTGCCCTCAGCAAAGGATCATTCTCAAGTGCCTGAGGTCGAAACTGTTGCGCACCTTCAACATGGAACATTCCTGCTCCAACCGCAACAATTTCTCCGTGAGCTGCGTTGTGATGTCTTCGTCATCCTTGAGCTGTTAACGAGAATTGAGAACATAAGTTGGCAAGGCTTTCTTGCAAGTCACTTTGCGCTCGAGCTTCTCATTCACTTTGCGCAGTGCGACATCTGTATAACTGTCACTCACAACCTTCAGCATGGAAACCCAGCAGACCAGCAGCTTCAAGATCAGCCAGTGAGTGCTTCAGTCTCTGCAACTCATCATCTTTATGCCCGAGGTCCTTTCACAACGTCAGTTTCGATCAGGGGACGAGAAAAGATTTACACCTGTCTCACGGCCTGCAACTTAGACTGCAAGTGATAGTTTTCATCTTTAACCTCCGACAACCTTGTCTGTCGCAGAGACGCTTCAATATAGGGCATAGAGCAACCAAGAGTACTCCTCACATTCATATTCTGCACAGAGTCTTGGAGTTCTTGTACAATCTGCTTGTTGTGTCTACCCAGGGTCAGCTCTCAGAATGACAGGCAGCTCTTAGATCACTTCTTGATTGAGTCAACTTCGGTCTCATGTCGAATGTTGAGCGTCTTGACAGATTCCTATCACAGCAGCCACTCAGCTCCATCAACGGTCTACATGCATTGGACCAAACCTGAAGTTGAAGTTGCAGCTGTCGCTCAAGCAAGCGGTGCTGTTGATCCTCCTTCATGCCCACTCAGATCGCTTCAGCAAGCCTCTCTCTCATCCTACTCTCTCTCGAGCTTCCTCCGACTCCTTCAAACGCGTCTGTCCTACTTTCAGACAGGAGACAAAGTTGGTGGCAAATTCAAATCACCTGCAGCTGCTGCCTGTCATCCTCGAGCATCTTGATCTTGTCCTGATATTCTATTTCAGTCGTCATGGGTTTGTCCTGATTTCCTGAGACCTGCAACGTGCGCAAAGCTGAGAGAACAGCCTTGCTCGGCGGCCCGCCCGATCCATTCAGCGCCTGCAAACCATGTAGCATTTCAGCATGGGCCTCAAACATTAGTCAAGAACACCTGTAGGGGATGAGAGGAAGTCGAAAATCCTTCATAGTCATGATTCTCAAAGTCATGACTGCACAGGGGTCAGGCTGTGCAGGGAGGAAGACCAGAGGAATCAAGGCATGCTCACCGAATGTTCGCTTCCTTCAGCAGTGCCATTCCGGTAGATGCAAAGGCAGGTGATTCGAAGAGAAGAATGTCAGGAGCAGAGGTGTTGTAAGCTCAGTTGAAGACTTGTGTCTAGCGGATCAGTTGCTGTCGGATGAGACCGTAGCCGCTGCCGTCGCCGTCGCCGTCGCCATCATCGTCTATGGAAACATGAGCCGCCTTTTACCCGCCATTCGTGAAAAAATTCAAATCGGATACTCACGGATACTCACGGATACTTTTCACCATCGCAGAGGCCAGTGGGACGGTACCGCCGGGGGTGGCGCCCGGCCCGGCCGCGGCCCGGTCCGCCGGCCAGGCTCACGCTGCCGGTCCACTGAGGCGCCGGGCCCAGTGGGGTGCCAGACGCTTCTAGAAGAATTACTAATTATACTTATGATGATAGTATTTGTATCATATTCAATTATAACAACCTTAAAACCTTAGTGACATTACTTGAACTCCGACTCCGACTTCCCCACCATCCTCCTCATCCTCCTCCTCCCGACTCAACTTAGTCATCCCCACCATCCTCCTCCTCCTCCTCCTCCTCCTCCTCCTCCTCCTCCTCCTCCTCCTCCGAATCTCTGGCCTGGCAGTGGCCATCAGTCTCTCAAAGTGCTAGGGCAAGAAGTAGCAAACCTGAAGGACGGGAGAAGAAGGAGTTTTGCGCCAGCTGAGAAGCATGTCAGTGGCAAGCAGCCTGGAGAGCAGAAGGGAGGAGGGAAATCCCGATCACCTGCTGCCGTACATGGAACTTGTTCTCGAGGTGGACCTGGTTGGAGACGAGGCGGTTCTGTATGCTCATCTCCTTCTGGAAGATCGTCTCCCTGCCATGGCCGTCACTCCTGTAGCCCCTTCCTCGCAGCAGCGGACCTCTCCATCCTCAGCGGCCTCTCCTGCGGCTGCCGCACCACCAGCTTCTGCCTGGGAAGCTTGTAGAGGACCTCGAGTGGTGGATCGGAGCTGGGAAGGGGACGGGCCCGCCGCTGCCGCTCGATGAAGGCTCTGGAGCCCGCCTGCATCCTTCTCTGCACGTTGCTGCCGTCGGAAGGGAATGGCAGAGGCTCCTGCTAGGCGTCAGCTCGGCAAAGACCTTCCAGGAGGCAGCACCTGCTCCGGCGAGACGCTTGAATATGACGAAGGAATGTGAGGAAGGCGGACCCCTTCCTTTGCCACTGGTGGGCGGGGTCTCCGCTGCTCTACGCGCTTGTTCGGGGAGATGCTGGGGAGGATGAGGTCGGAGGAGACGTCCCCCTCCGGCGCGCGGCTCCTCCTCTTCTGGTGCTCGATGGCTGCAAGAGGAGGTCAGGGCGA
>NW_005434637.1:532844-631012 GCF_000315625.1 Guillardia theta CCMP2712
ATGAGAATCTGCTGCTTAACTGCATGAGCTTCTCCACTCTCTCATTGGCTTGCTGGATTGTGTCGACATCGACGTTCTGAGGAGAATGTGATGAGCGATGGAGAGGAAGCGGGAGAAGGGAGCAGGGGGGAATGAGCATGGGGGGGTGAAGGGGGGAGGGAGTGGGAAGGAGGAGGGAGGAGGAGAATCACCTGAGTTATGTCGAGTGAGTCCAAAAGGAGGCGTTGGTTGCTGTCTATCCGCTCCTCCACCTTCAATCCCATGGGCGTCACTGGAGCAGGCGACAAAGACTCTGCTCACCGACGCAAGCTTCTCCTTCAAGCCTCGCAGCAGAGCATCATCGCCCGCCTCCACTCGAGATGGTGAGTGGTCGGCTCTAAACATTTTCTTGCTTCCGCTTGAGAAGGATTCTGGGTGAATGTGAGGAAGACAGGAGGAGGAGGAGGAGGAGGTGGTGGTGGTGGTGGAGGAGGAGGAGGAGGAGGTTCATGCTTCACCGTTGCTCTCCCCTCCCGAACGAGGCGAATCAAGTTCCAGTCGCTGAGGCTTTGCGCCATCAGCAGGAGGAGAATAGCGGAAGAGGTGGGGTCTCGGGCTACCTGAGGGACAGAGACCGGTCATGCTAGCCCTCCTCCCCTTGGTCCTCTACCTAAGGGCACAGGACCCTTCAGCTGTGAGAGGGGTATGTCTTCCTCCTCGTCGCCAGGGTTTGCTTCTGAAGAGAACCCGTCCTCGCTCGGCTGGCTACCTGATACTTCCTCCCTCGCTGGGATCTCCTCATACACGTCCGCAGAGGCGAATCGAGCGTGCCTTCCCTCCTCTAGGTGCAAACTTGGTTCCTTCAGTCTCCTTGGGGGAGTAGTGGGAGAGAGTTTCACTGCTCTGCGCTGTGGAGCAGGGTGAGCGTCCTGCTTGGCAAAGCCGACACCCCGAGCTCCCCTTTCTTGTCCCTCATCGTCCCCAGCAAACTTTGCAACTTTCTTCTTCCGAGGGTGAGCTACCCCGACTCCTGGAGAGAAAATCAGCAAAACTGCTTCCCACGTGTTCCTCACCCGAACCTCCTTCAGGAGAGGAAGAGAGCTGAGCGCTTGGAACTTGAGCTCTCCTCCCGTCATGCTCCTCGGCTGGAGACTTCTCTTCTTCCGACCCTCTTCTCATCCCTGACACTTCTCGCCCATAAGACTTAGAATCTTTTGCTCGACGACGAGCATGCATCCCCCTTGCTCGAGCCTGGATCTTCGTCGCTGCCTTGTGCTCGTGACACTCCCCGTCCTCTCCTCCCTCTACCTCCTCTCCTCCTTCCTCCACGTCTGCTCCTCCGTCTCCCTCCTGCTCGTCTGCCACCGGCTCGGCGTCTCCTGCCGGGTCTTGGCCTGCTCCTTGCTCCCCCGCAGCAGACTGCCGCCTCCTGCTGACTTCCCGCCGAGCATGCATCCCCCTTGCTCGAGCCTGGATCTTCGTCGCTGCCTTGTGCTCGTGACCCTCCCCGTCCTCTCCTCCCTCTGTTCCCTCTCCTCCTTCCTCCACGCCTGCTCCTCCGTCTACATCTCCCTCCTGCTCGTCTGCCACCGGCTCGGCATCTCCTGCCGGGTCTTGGCCTGCTCCTTGCTCCCCCGCAGCAGACTGCCGCCTCCTGCTGACTTCCCGCCGAGCATGCATCCCCCTCGCTCGAGCCTGGATCTTCGTCGCTGCCTTGTGCTCGTGACCCTCCCCGTCCTCTCCTCCCTCTGTTCCCTCTCCTCCTTCCTCCACGCCTGCTCCTCCGTCTCCCTCCTGCTCGTCTGCCACCGGCTCGGCGTCTCCTGCCGGGTCTTGGCCTGCTCCTTGCTCCCCCGCAGCAGACTGCCGCCTCCTGCTGACTTCCCGCCGAGCATGCATCCCCCTTGCTCGAGCCTGGATCTTCGTCGCTGCCTTGTGCTCGTGACCCTCCCCGTCCTCTCCTCCCTCTGTTCCCTCTCCTCCTTCCTCCACGCCTGCTCCTCCGTCTACATCTCCCTCCTGCTCGTCTGCCACCGGCTCGGCGTCTCCTGCCGGGTCTTGGCCTGCTCCTTGCTCCCCCGCAGCAGACTGCCGCCTCCTGCTGACTTCCCGCCGAGCATGCATCCCCCTTGCTCGAGCCTGGATCTTCGTCGCAGCTTGTTGTTGGTTTTGAAGTTCTAGCTCGCTATCAGCTAGATCCGGCTTTGCGGTATCTTGCTCATCATTCTCACTTCTGATTTCTTTTGTATCTGGATCGGTTTGATCTATCTCGCTGTTTGTCACGGGAGGTGCCTCACCCTCTTCCACCTCTTGCGGAAGATGTCCGGGTTGCTCTATTTCCACTGTGGACGCTTCTTTCTTTTCTTGCTCATCTCGACTCTCTTCTTCGGCTGGAGCCGCTTCTTGCATGGAGATTGGAGCATCGGCCCCTCCTGGGCCATTGCTACTTTGGTCTGCCATATTTGCCCTGCTCGGTTCTTCACCGCTCAAGTTGCTCACGGTTTCACTTCTGATAGCTTCCGCAGATGGTCTTCATATCAAGGAGACTTCAAGGCCACAAGAGCGTTCAAGACTCGCCTAGACATGTCCGGTATATTGTAATCGTTCTCCCCCTCGTCTCATCCTACATGAGCTTCACACCGCTGCTTCGCAGTCCTGGTTGCCATGCCATCAACGGCCAATGAAGTTTGGGGAGCGGAGGCGACCTCATTTTCGTAGGGTGGGTATACTACCCTACGGTCAAATTATGGAGATGTATGGTATTTAAAGTAGGGGTAGCAGTGCAGCCAGGCCTGTCCCGGAGGGTGGCCATCGGGGGTAGACAGTGGACGGTTTTTGGTAGAAGTACCCATTTCACCACCGGTAATAAATGAGTCTACAGAGGGGTGAAGGTGTTCAACCGTTGGTCCGTTACGAGAGAATTTCCTGTAACTGCCTTGTGTTTGCAACCGTCAATGAGTTCTGTAACGTTTCAGAACGGATGGGATCTACGAGCTGCTTTGGGAGGCTGCCTGCTCCCGCCAGGACGACGAAGCTCTTGTCCCCCAGCCCTCCGCAAGCTCGAAGCCTCTTGCTGCTCGTCACCACTCTGCTCCTCTCAACTCTTGCCCGTCATCCAGTGCAGGCGCTCAAAATACCGCTTCACAATCTAAGGCTCTTTGCCAGCAGACCTCTCTTTGGACAACGGTGCAGGACTCGCTTTGCGATCTCAAGGACTCTTTCAAGCCAGATGAGTGGTGAACAGAATTCATTCCAAGCACCCAAACCAAGTGAGGTCATTGAGCTCCTTAAAGTTTGCGGAAAGCTCAAGGTGAATTGGAGAAGGCGAGACCGCTCGGGCATTCATGGTTATTTTCGCAGAGAACTGCAAGGACAGGATGGGTCCGAAAAGGTGTTCAGAATTATGAGAGTGTAGCTGAGCACTCGTGGCGCATCACCTTGCTGCCGATGTTTCTTTCCAATAGGAATGATGTCGACCATGTACTCTTCTTTGATGTTTCGTTCCCTTCTGACCTGTACACTCAGGTGCGATGCATGAAAATCGGGCTGGTTCATGATCTTGCAGAAGCACTGGTCGGCGATATCACTCCACATTGTGGTGTTTCAGATCAGGAAAAGTTCAAGTTAGAATCTGAAGCCATGTCCAAGATCAAATCTCTTGTACTTGAGGCTTCGGGATTCATGTTTTGACATCTTGACCAAGGCTTTTAGGTTCCTGGTAGTCGGATCGGAGAGGAAATCGTAGAATTGTGGAATGAGTATGAAGCTGGCGAAACCAAGGAAGCTAAGGTGATGCACATTTTGATTCTCCCTCACATGCTGTAATGTGGACGAAAAACATGGCAGGTGGTGAAGGATTTCGACAAGTTTGAAATGATCTTGCAAGCTGAAGTGAGTTCTAGATGGCACTCATTGTGTTCTCACTGAGTAATCTTCTCATGGATTTGGCAGGAGTATGAGGCAGAGCAAGGCGTGGACTTGTCTGAGTTCTTTGAGAGCACAAAAGGAAAGATCAGGTTTAATACATCACTTACTGCCTTGTTTGTTGTAAGACCAGTTGGAATGACTTGCTTTGAAGGCATGGTGAAATCAAGACCTGGGAAGAAGAACTGAGGAAATCCAGAGACATTCGACGGGGCGAGACTGAGAAGTGAACGCCGGTCCCTCCGGTCTTGCTTCAGGGCCTTCAGCAATATGGGGCTTGCTTAGTTGTACCTCTCAATGAAATGAATTTCGTTATATTTTTCATTTTCAAAGACATGCACCACCATAATGCAGTTGAACATTTTATTGATTTGCTAGTGAAACAGAGGCTAATGTTACAAGTTGTACAGAAGGGGAATGCCATTAGGCATCTTCGGTGTCACTTTCAGAGCTTGTGGTACCGCTTGCCCTTGGTCGAAGTGTCGGTGAGATTGAAGCTTTGCTTCGAGCTTTCATCAAATTTTGTAGGCAGGACATGCCATCACTCTTCACCGAGGGCTGCTTCTTGTCTTTGGCTTCAAAACTTGTTGACGAGATCACTCGGTGTTGTTCGAGTTCGACGATCTCAATTGTGCGGGTTGGTCGGATCGCAGGCTGGGTGAGTTGAATGGAGTTCTTGTTGTGCGACATTTGTTGCCTGGAGTGTGTGGCGGGGAATAGATACAAGGCTTGTGGGATTCAGAGCACAAGAGGGAGGAGGAAGAGTTGGGAAGGCGGGAGGAGGACGCTTGAGCAAGAGAGGAGAGGAAGACTGTTGGGAAATTTTTGGCCAGGAAAATGTTTCTTGTAGTGTTTGATGCTGTAATTTACTACAGCCTGACTCTTTACCATAGGGGATCGGTTGGGATGTCAGTCCTTGCTGACGATTCTTGTATACGGAAGTAACAACGATTGAGAATTTAGTAGTAAACTAGGGATGAAGAGGTTGGTACCCTTTCTGATCCCCTCCCTGCCCCTCAAGGTCTTCAATTGATCAATTGACTCACTATGATCTAGTTGACCTGGGGAAAGCAGACCGAACCAAATGTACTTTGACGAGCAGACGCAGAGTACTGAATACCAAACGATTCAATTTCGAAATGTTTCATACTTTAGTCAGCAGTACAAAAGAGTCGGAACGCACTTTGTAGTCAGCAGATGATGACGGACCGGGAGCTGAAAAGATGTTAGATTTGGGCTTTGTAGCTAAAAGCAGTTTTAGCAGGACTTAGGCCATGACCCTGATGACAGAGTATGCCGTTGCCTTCTTGTCGGTCATGGCTGCAGGGTCAGCCCGTAGACCGGAAGTTTGAGTTACCCGGGCCCGGGGTCCCGGTAGATACCCCCGGACGGGTCCGCCTCATTTCTTCGACTCCATGGACTCGGTTGGCACAGGCTGGGGGTACATGAGAAGGGGTAGTTTTCAAGGTAAATGCAGGGGTGAATCATGTCGAAGAGAGGGTGGTTCGAGCTTGCACCGCTTCAATTGCATCATCAGTCGCACGACGAAGATGTCGGAGGAAAAGGAAGGTGCCGCGATGAGAGGTGAAGAAGAGAGGAGAGAGATGAAGCAGGAGGGGTAGAGTGTGAGGAGAGAAGAGACCGACGAGTGTTTGACAAGTTGTGGAGTTGGGGTTTCATCTGGATCCAAGTGGGGGGGATTTACAAACATTGGAATGGAACAAGGTCGTTCAGAGGATCGCAACATACTTTCGTATGACTAATTTGGTGTGAATCTTCTTGGATTTCGATATATCAGGTGTAGCGAACTATATACTTCACCATGGAGGAATTCCCCTTTCGAGCAATCTGAAGCCACCAGCAACAGTGCCGCACCCAAACAGATTCCGACTAGATGAGAAGAATGTTGAAACTTTACGAGCCAAGGCTGAAAAAACGTGTTGCAACTAAGATGATCAGAGCTGCTGCTAGCTGTTTCCTGTGCATCATCATTCTCACGATCCTCTTCTTCGAGGGTTGTTGCGCTTTTGCATCGGTCAAGGGCAACGAGAGTAGGGAGCCGTACAAAATCCTTGCCGTGTGCACAGGAAACACTTGCAGAAGTCCAATGATGATGGTGCTTCTGAGAAGAGAGATCAAGAAGATGAACTTGTCCTCTGTGCACGTCGAGAGTGCAGGGATAGGAGAGAAGGCTGGGTGGAAACGCCATGCCAGCCCCAACGCCCTCGCGCTTTTCCCATCGGAACTTTCAGAGCACAGGAGCGCTCATGTGTCTTCAAAGCTGGTGACGAGTTTTCAGCGGGTCTTGTGCATGGAGAACAAGCACGCGTCCTACGTCAGAGAGCAATGTCTGCGGGAGACCAACAATGGCACGAGAGACGACATCCAACACCTGTCTCTGGACTCACAGGGCAAGCAGGACGTCAAGTCAGACCCGTGCATGCGAAGAGTACGTGTGTTTCCGGGAGAGCTGGAGGATCCTTTCGGAAAGAGCCTCGAGGAATATCAGAATTGTTCTCACAAGCTCCAGCAGTGGGCAAGAGAGATCATGCGGGAGGTCTCACAGGAGATGGAGGTTGAGCAAAACACAGGATAGTGAATCATTAAAAGTTTATTGACATGAAACCATGACGACATGACTAGTCTTTCTCTCCAATCCACTTGACTAGTTGTCTCGTGTTCCTTAGGCAAGCGAGTTGTCACGGTCGTGCCCTTCCGCACCCAGGTCTTCGAAGGAAGCGAACTGCAGGAAGTGAACAGGGCGATGGCTCTGCGGCAAATAGTAAGCAATCGGCTCAAAGACATCGAAATCATTCTGGTTAAACTCACCTCATGGTAGAACTCCTTGGGGTTGTCGAGCTTGAGGCCATACTTCATGCTCTGCTGATGCTTTACGCCCATGAAGTTATAGTTCCAAGATCCTGTGTCCGGCACCATGTAGAAGCCGAGGAAGCGATCGGAAAGGAGCATCTGGACCTTCTCGTAGTGTGTCGGAGCATATCCTTGAGGGTTGGAGCTCTGATCCTTGTTCTTCCTTCCCCACTCAAAGCCAGTCGTAGTCAACTTGTAGGCAGTGAGAGAGCAAGAGCCTGGGGTGAAGGAGCACGTGATGAGAATGGCCTTCTCGATATCCCACACTTTGTTGTTCTCAAGGATGCACGCATGTTGTGTGACATCTTGCGGTGCGAGCTGAGGAAGCTCGTTGGGTTGAGTATGCAGCCAGCCAAGGGGCTCCAGGTCCTTGAGGTACTCGTGCTCAGGAAGCTGGTGGGGGAGAGTAACTCCCTGGTGGTTCCCTAGCTGTGGAGGCATCACGATACAACGGATCTCCTTCACTGAAGGATTGTCCGGCGGGCTGATGCCGTAGAGATAACCAGCAATCTGAGTCCTGAGGTCTGCAATGCAGATGAATTTCTTCAACACGTTCTTGGGCAGCACGTAGGTGAAGCCAGTGTCGCGCGCATCCTCCGACGAGACGTAGATGTGGTTGCATCTCAAGTGCAAGTTGGTGGCAGAAATCGCCCTCACGCGCCAATCAGTCTTCGATCCAAAGACCTGCTGCTCGTACGATGAGGTCGTAGTGATGATCACTTCGTCACCATGCACATTCGTGGTGCGAGTGGTCACCGCAGTCAACTGGCTGGCCTCCTTCGCCTGAGCTTCGATCTCTGCAATCTGCTGCCTCTGCATAGAAGGAGGAGCAATTTCAGCTCCAAGAATGATATCACGAATTTCACTCTGAGTCAAAGATGCAACGTTGACGTTGTTCTTCTTGCCGTAGTCGGCAAGGATCAGATCCTTCAAGGCGACTTCGACGCTGCACCAATTCTCATCCGAAAGTGTAGGCCAAACATGATGCGGCTCAGTAACAGTTGTCTTGTCTGGTTTCAGAATGACTTTGGCCCGTTCGTTATTTACATGCAATGCTCTCAGAATCAAAATCAATCGTGAAAACGCCGTGTAGCTGGAAATTGTACGGAGCCAGTCATCGTACAAGTTGAACAACAACATCTGAGGCTCTGTTGCCTTGAGAATGATGTCTCCAAATTTCTCAATCTTCAAACTGGCTTGGAAGGGCAACTGCAAGTCACTTCCCTTGATGACAATGTTGGGGAAGTCCAACAAGTGAACCTCCAACGGATCAAGCATACCCTTGCGAGTAACGATGATTTGCTTAGGCTGCTCTTCGATGGGCAATGAACGAATCAAAGCCGCAACCTCCTCCGCAGTCTTCCACTTCGCAAGCTGTCCAAGACGCTTTTGTCCAGCCCAGACACTCGTGTGGATGATCTTGAGGAACAGCTGACCGGACCTTGGATTGAAGATGAAAATGGCACCATTGATAGGCTTGGTTGTCAAGTTACCCTCGAAAGTTTTGTGGATGGTGACTCGATAAACGTTGGTATCGTCAACAAACCAAATGATTTGATTGGAGAACAGCTCACCATAATTCTGTGAGGACAAATATGGCTCCGTCGGCTCTGACGAATACAGCTGTAGACCTTTGCGAATCCTCTCTCTCAACACATACAATGCAGGATTAGCCTTGAAAATCTTTTGCATTGCCTGATGGAGTAGCGGCTTCACTCCAGGAAACCAGTTGCCAAAGGCAGAGAACAAATTGTAAGCCAAGTCGATGGAGATCAGACTGCCGGTAGGAGAAGGATAAATGGACATGTTGTCCGTGGTGTAGTCTAGAAACTTGGCTCTGGCGTATCTCTCGATATCATGGGAGTCAAAGTCACCCCAGCGCAACTGAACGTCAATCCAGTACTTGTTTGTGGTGCCTTGGTCAAACTGATCGTTAGAATCAGTGAGCAACGAAGGCTTTGAGATGTGCCACTTGTAGGCAGCAAACAGCAAAATGTCAGCACAACTGCTGTTCATCTTGTAGCTCTTGCGGGGGTGGATTGTCTCTTTCTGCACGGTTTCAATCTCCAAAGCATCCAACTCCTGGTCCAAAACTTGACACAAGTCCATGACAACGCTCTCATGTATCTTCTGCCAAAGATGTGCACGAAAAATCTGAATGAGAGAGATCTTGAGAGTGGGGATCTTTCCATGCATGAAGATTCCAGTCAAATCCAATTGCACTTGGAAGCCGACGTATACATTCGCACGGTTGATTGTTGGGGACCACCAAAGAGTGAAGCGCCTGTTTGGAATCTGATTCAAACCAGAGCGCTGGGCATTAGTGAGTTTCTTATATTTCATAGATTCCTCAAAGCCGCTTGCTTTCTCCCAGAACAGACCTTCCCATGTGGGGAAATATGTTCCCTTGAACAAAGTATGCTCCAGAATGCCCTCAACTCCTCCAAGCGCTTGGATGACATCGGTTCTGTAATTGTTCAGATTCCACAACTTGCCATCGTGTCTCTGGTGAGTCCACCAGAAGGGATTCGCTTTCAACAGCTGATATTGCTTCCAATCAGTTCTGATTCTCCAACCCTTGTCGTAAGCCAAGGTGTGACGATCTTTTTGAAACAAAGTGTTGATTCTGGGAATGCCTCTGTCCCAAGAATCCTCAAGATCTTCCAAAGTAAGACGTCGGTTCTGTGCGTTTGCCTCTTGCCTCTTCAGTGCATATTCAGCCCATACTCTCTGTGAATCAAGAAACTCACTTTCCCAAGGCTGGACATACCTGTAGAGATTGGGGATCATTTGATCTTCATCGTGAGTGAGACCAGACCGAAAATGAGTGATGCCACCATCAGTCTGCTTGGAGAACCTCAGGTCGCTCTGTGGTATGAGGACATGTCCCATGGAAAGCATACCAAGGCCACCCAACTCTTTGGGTGTGTAGAACACCACTGGCGGGAACCTTGAAGGCATCTTGCTGTTCAAGCCGATCTTGATACGAGTCTGAATCTTGTTCTCGCACTTCACCAACAAGTCCAGCAACTCTGTTGTATGGATGACAGCTTCGCGAAAGTATGTCATCAAACCAATGACAGCGGTATTCCACTTATTTGCAATTTTCGTGAAAGTGGTGGAGCCAGACGACATCAAAATTTGCCTGATGCGATTTTCGAATTTCTTCTGCGATTCTTCATCCACTCGCAAGTATGCTTGTGCGGTCCTCTCTTTCGTCGTTTCATTTTGAAGATTCCACACGCCATCTCTGTGGCTGAAGTCTTCTTGCAGCATTCTGCACTTGGGAAGGATTCTCACTTCGAAACCACACATGTTGAACAACAAGTTAGGATTGTCCTTGCTATAAACTGAGACGAAGCTGTTTTCCCATTCCACTGTAGTAACCGAACGAGGAAGCTGATTCTTGATGTGCCAGAACACAGCCCTACCAAGATTCACATCATGTTTCATCAACCTCATTCTCGCATCGCGCGGCCAGCATTTCTTGTTGTTGTAACCAATCACGTTCTCATTGTTAGGATCGGGATGTTCACTCAAGAAGCGCTGAATCAGATCCTTTTGCTCCTCGTGTGTGAAACGGAAGACAATGTATACCCTTTCAATGTAGCGACAGTACAGGCGGATAGGATGTTTTACCTGTACCACCAATCAGTTCACACACAAGCAAAAGCAAGATCATCACCTCCGTTGCAATAGAATCGTAGCATAAGAAATCGTTCGGTTTCATCGGAGTTCCAGCAATTTCACTTGCCCTCGTGAGTCCCAGCACCAGAAGATCCAGCACCAAGCCATAATACTGGAAGATGAAAGAGGCAAACTGAAGTCCACGGATGAGACCATAAGAATTAAGATGGTTCATATCCTTGTAGTTCAACAAAACGTTGTTCTTAGCTGTCATGTACTCTGCAATGTTGTGATCGACAATAAGGCGCAGCAAACGATTGAGCAACGTAAGATCAATCTTCTCATACACTTTTTCGAATTGAGTCTCAATCATGACATTTGCCTCTCCATTGCTGTAGTCCCAAACATCCTCAAGATTGTTGACTCCCTGGCACCACTTGTACACAAGAAGCGGAGGAGGTTCAGTGTCTGCAGGCTTCACCCAGTTGGGGAACAGACGACTCTTATCAGCCTGGTACCAAATGTATTGATCGAGGTATGCATCAGTGATCTTCTCCAAAGGCTCCACATCGTAGACAGGAATCATGTGAGAATAGAGATCCATGAATTCAATTCCGACTTCCTTGAAGGTCCTTTGCTGGAGCAAATGACGTTTGATCCTGCTCAAAGCCTCATGTGGATTATCGTAAGCTTGCTCAATCAGTCCGAGCTCTTCACGCTGAGATTGATTCAAGCGGCTCATCACACTATATGATTCCTTCAAGCGCTCCAGCGCAAGAATGAGAAGCTTCGTGTCATGCTTGTAATTCAACGGAGGGAAAATGATTGGAGTAATCTTACGGCTTTCCAACCAATGAACCGTTGTTGTGTAGATTGCAACTGCCTCTTCTGCACTCAGATAAGGACCGTCCTTCAAGTAGTTGTGCTGACGCTCCTGTTCTGCCTTGAGCCACAAACGAGTGAGACGGCCAAGATTCTTCTTGCAGACAGTTTTGTCAACAGTGGCACCTCGTCGAATACGCTCTCGGTTGTAGTGAGCAACATTCGTCCACCAATCAGCCTTGGCTTTCACGTACCTCAGAATCATGTTCTCAATCGGAATCGGCATTCCTGGAACTTTCCATGGAATGTTGGCTTTCCAGCATCGCCATGCCTCGCTCAAATGCTGGAGAATGGTTTTGCTCTTGTTCTGCTTGACACCCTCGGGCATCATGTCAAGAATATCATGCATGACAGCAGCACGTAGTTCAAGGTCATAGTGGGATTCGACACGCTGCTTCGTGACCGTTTTAGCAATACCCTTGCTGTGTCTGCCCTCGAATTGTCGAGCAAGGAGATTGCCAAGCCACCTCTCCAACAAGGGTACCACACCTCGGAGAAAGAACAGCCACACACGCCATCCCGGAGCCCAAAATCCACATCCAGGGCCTTTGCCGACCGGTCCTGTGTTGAATCGATAATAAATGAGGTGCTTCAAATCTTTACACATCCTGATCTGCCTCATCAATCGATACTTGTAGCGATACATGCCAGTGAGCTGACCAACATGTGCAAAAGTGTACTGCAATCCATCAGCAAGCTGAAAAGCGTCCACATTCCCCAATCGAAACTGGACGTTGCTATCCACAATAATTTTCGTCAAGCGGAGAATTTCTCTGCAAAGATGGAACGCATTTCCAAAACGGGATTTTTTGCGCTCTTTGGTGGTAAGGGTCTTGATAGGCTTCAAGTTGAAGTTGTAATCAAGATGTAAGTAGTTCAAATTTTTCCTGTGGATGAGCAGATTGAGCATGTTGTATCCTTGACGGCAAACCTGAAGTCCAGCTTCTACCCAGTCAATCTGAGTAGTTTGGAAAAACTTGGTAGACCTAAGAATTTTAAACAAATATCGTTTGTTTAGGGCCTTCGGATGCCTATGATGTAATCTGTTCAAAACGTAGCACTTGAGCAGCTTCTGATAGCTGACTCGAACCTTCACAGGATGATTTGGTGGACAGTGCTCTTGATACCATTCCTTAACCAAAGGAACGTCAACGCATCGGCGCGTCACACCAGACCTCTTATCAAAAGGATGAGGAGCCCAGTACAGCGCGATGCCGTTGGCGGTATTGTCCGTGTACAGCGGAGTGTTGGTCAAGAATGGTTGCACTTCTTCTGGAAGCTGAAAGTCTTCATCCAAGTCCTCCAACTCCACCTCGGATCGCACCGTAGACTTGTAATTTGCGATAGGATTGATCAATGGGTCGAAGTAAAAGCAAGGCAGGTCTGGGTCTTCAGCCTTGATGTAAGTGCATGTCGGGTAATGGTAGACGCCCATGTGCACTTTCCTTGGTCGCGAATTGTACAGATATGGGAATGCAACCCTGTATTCCGTTCGAATCTGCTGGCGAACAATAATCTTGTTGATGTCATTGAATTCATTCCAGTCCTCCTCATCAACGTTGTCATCGCGATACAAAGGTTCGAATTTCGGACCTCCAGGAATCGCGACATTGAGAGCCTTGGCAGTATAAAAAGATGGCAGATCGAAAAGATAGAAGTAGTTCCTATCTGTAAGATCCGACAGCAATTGAGAAGCCAAACGGTAGAGGGTTCCCATGATAGGGACATTCAAACGCCATGATCGATAGGACGGTCCGTTGACGAACTTGGTGTATCGCAAGGGATAGCTACCATCATACAACCAATCGATAACTGGTGCATCTTCATCCTCATCGAGCTCCATCTACAAAATTTGTAAGGACGAATCAAAAAGCAAGATATGGATTACCTGGATGGCTTCAAGCGGTTCGACATCTAGGATATTGTCTCCAAAGTCCAGAGGAGGTTCCTCATCGTCAAAAGGTGGAAAGCGCATCCTTCTGAAGTGTCTTCGATCACGCTTCTCACGTCGCATCATAATCCACATTGTTCCCCATTGTGCGATAAATACGGGTTCAATCACTTTGGGAATTTCGTTGACGAAGGTGATAGCACCAGTAAGATGGTATAGAACATTGACGTTACGAACCTGTTATGAAGATATCAGGTTTCTGGTGCTAGATCAGTCAAGGCATACCTGCTCCCATGGCATAGGCATATTCTCGAGCAATTTGAGAACTGCGTGAGGAACGTACTTCAACGCACCGAGGTATACACGCTTGTCGTGCCTGAACTTTTTGCTAGTCATATCACCATGATCCTTGATGATTTTACGCAAATGTTCTGCGGGAAGATCCTCTTTTTGAGCCTCAACGTAACCAAATTTCCTTTTGTCGCCATAGCGCTTTGACTGCAACGATTGCCACTTGCGAGCCTTCTCTTCCAAAATTCTTTCCTGGTCCATGGCGAGGTCTGGCTGCGAATGGGATTGTTGGGGCGGCATAGGAGCGTTCTATGAAAATGCTCAGAGGTATCGTATAGGGTTTGGTTAGTCTTTACCGGTTGAAATCCAGGTGGTGGTGGTGGTGCACCGTGTGGCATTCCTCGCATCGGAGGAAAGCCCGGTGGCATTCCTGGCTTGAATCCTGGAGGGAATCCCTGCGGAGGCGGCGGAGGTGGAGGTTGCCCGGACATTTCCAGATCACTAGAACCATGGTTGTCAAAACATGCTAGCAACATCAAAGAAACTGCTAAATCTATCACAGCATTCGTGTGTGGGGCTGAATGAATGATTCTTCATGTAAATAAACACTGCCCAGGATGAAAGATATCTACACCATTCAAATGGATAACAAACCGAACAACCTTGATACAGTTTCAATCCCAATTCTCACGAGTGTACGGTCATACATCTTTCACCAGTCACAGCACAGAGTTGCAGAGGATTCAACAAAAAAGTGCGACGGATTTCACGAATAACAAGAAACGAGAAGAAAAAACAGTTGCAATCTCCAATCCCAGCCCGCCATTGCTGACAGACCAAGCGCCTGCAGCTATCATGTGCATTACCTCTCCGCTTCCTCTCCCGCCGCTGCGCTGTCCTAGCAGGGTCTTAGGATGATAGGTTCTATCTCGTATCAACTAGAGATTCCTAAGACCCCATCAGTGCTCTAGTACCCTGCATCATACAATGATATAAAATTGTATTGATCAGATACCAAAGATTAGAAGATCTTTACTATGGTTATTGAATTATATAGATTTCTGGAGAAGTGACTGTTTATTAGTAATGAATGTAAACCAATATTCTGTTATTAAAGTATATGTACGTGATATTCTGAAACTAAATCAATAGAATTTTGTTAGTGGTAGCAATTACTTGTACAACTTCCAGTACCATGAACCAATCCCAGAATCGGCTAGTTCCAAAAAAGATGTTTTAAAAAAGTTTTAGAGAGAACAATCTCGTGCACGGGTGAAGCGGCACATCAATCCCCCTAGGTCAAGGTCTCACATTTTCTAGCTGTGGAAATAGTAAATTCAGACAGGGTAACAAAAGAGGTAACAGACCTTGCATTGAGCCCGTCTGTCCGGCCCGGGCAGACCCTGACCGGGGCCAAACCACTTTCACTCAATCGGCGCCCTGAGAGTCTCAAACCGTGACTACTGAGGCTCGGAGCTTTGAACCCCGGCCGGCCCACCGTTGCTAAGTTCACGGTTTACGGTAGTACAACGGGTGGCGCGCGGCCCGGGCCCGGGGGAGCCCAAGTCCTCTTCACTCCTATCATACCTGCGGCCGGAGACTGAGTCCACTGACCGGCGGCCGGGCGTGAACACGGCAGTCACGGTGACGGAATACAAGTTTGTTAGACTTGTACTAGTCCAAAGTCACGCAGATTTCACATCGACCTTAGTTGTAACAAGACAGTTTTTGCTCAAGACCGAGTTTAATGACACACAAAACCAGAATTCTCGGAGTAGCACATGAGAGATAGAGGCTGTATGCTAGGATGTGAAACCCAAGCATCCAGACATGAGAGGACCTTAGCAACTTGGCAAGACGGCTAGGAAAGCCCCCCTCTTCGTCCCACACGCTACATCGTCCGCCTTGCCACGTAAGTCGTCTTGGTTTACAGGAGAGTTTTTGTTAACTCGGCGCTATCTGACTGGCACGGCTGGCATACGTTCCATCAAACACTGAACACTGACGACGGTTGAGAGGCTCACTCCCGAGGGCGAGTCCCGGCGGGCCGGGGGGACGGTCACCGGCCCGGGGCCCGGACCGTGGTGACCTGACCGTGACTCAGTGAGATCGTCTCAGAGTCTCACCGCCCGGCCGTACAGCTAAACACTTTCGGGCCAACTGAACTTTCTCAACACTCAGGGCACCACTAGGCCCCGGTTCGGAGTTCAACTTCCGGGCTTCATCGTCCCTTCAAGTTGCCGCTCTCAGTTCGGTCTACCGAGGCAAGTTTCCGAATGCCGCACGAAAGACCTCCGAAGGCCTCGCCGGATGGGGTTCGTACTGATTTTTGACTTACTTTGAGCACTTAACCCCCGGCCCAGCCGGGCTGAACTTCTCCGACGCCGTCACCATGAACTTGCCAAGTTGTCCGCCCGGGTCACCGTGGCTGACCGTACAGCGGCCCGCACGGCCGGCGGGCTAGTAACCCGGTTCATCATCATGACATGCCACTTACTTAAAGTTAAGTTAAAGAGGCTTGACCCGTTGAACGACTTGACTTGAAAGACAGCTGCGGTTGATCGGACTCGGACTCGCGGGCCGGGCCCATTCTAAGTTGAATCTGACGAGTGCAACCATCTCTAACCGCCGCCGCGGCTTGGCCGCAAGACGTTGAATGATCATGTCACAAGTGGCGCAACGGCGGCGGAAAGTAGCCAGCGGCCGCTCCTCCGACAGCGTCACGATCAGCCTTGCTAGGATTCGATGATCACGTGACCGTGACCGGCCGTCCAGAGGCCTCTAAAACTACATAAAGCTGCTCCTGCCTCCCCAGCCTCAACCGTAAGTTAAATCAAACTTTCATGCAACTTCGCCAGAGTTTACATGCGAACTGCAAGTCCATACAAAGCCTTTGAAGGCTCTTAGTTAAATGCTCTTGGCCTGTATTTGCCAGCAGCGAGCTCTTCTTCCATCTGCTTCTGAATCATTGCGATGTACTCACGCTCCAACTTGGTCATCTTCACTGAATGCTCGTTCTGCACATCCTCCCAATTCGGCATACCGAGGAAAGCATGCACGTCCCTGATGCTGCAAGCTAGGATTATGCTCACGAAGAAGGTAATGAGGACCAGGACGAGCAGAAATGAGAGTCTGCTGCCCTGAGATGAAAGCGGGGGCCTCAAGTCCTTGTACTGGTCACAAATAGCAGCATGTCAGAGCTTTCCTTTTCATTCCCGCATCCAACGTGTCTTACCTTTTCAGCGTACGCCCTCCTCTTTCTGACCTTGATGTCTCTTTCCGACAAAGTGCTCGAGTTAGAAATGACTGAGGACGTTGTGCTTGCTGAGTCCCTCCCTCGCGCAATCCGCCGCAGCTCACTGGCAGTACTGAAACCATATTTCTGCACAAGAAACGTGTCAACAGATGTCAAAAATGGATCAAATATTTACATTCCCCGTTAATTCGGTGTGGTCCTCTTGATCAGACATGTGAGTGGGCGGCAAAGTCCTGTCAAACTCTACCAAAGAACGATTAAATTGCAAAGTTTCCGCCATCAAAGACAGGTGTGGAACCTAGTTGGAACTGACGTTGTGAAGAACATGAATACCTTAATTTTGAATCTTTGATTTCTTCACACTTGGCATAAGAGAGGAAATTCAAAATTCCATGACTCTCAAAAAGCTCTTTTGTACCAAACATGGGAAAAATGAATGGATCAATACCAATGGCTCCCTCCCACTCTCTCACGCTCCCCGTGCTCCCGCCCCCCCCCCCCCAAACTCCCGTGCTCCCCTCCCCCTCCCTCCCTCTCCCCCATCCCCCTCTTTCTCCCTCTCCCCCTCCTTCTCCCTCTCCCTCTCCCTCTCCCTCTCCCTCTCCCTCTCCCTCTCCCTCACACATCTTCTCATACACTTTTTCGAATTGAGTCTCAATCATGACATTTGCCTCTCTATTGCTCTAGTCCCAAACACCCTCAAGATGGTTGACTCCCTGGCACCACTTGTACACAAGAAGCGGAGGAGGTTGACTCCCTGTCATCTCTCTTCTACCACCTGCCTTCTTCATCGAAAAAGCAACTCGTACATCGAATGATTTGTTTTTTTCACTAGTCAAAGGACCCCACTGTGAGAGGCACACTACCCCCTCTCTATCTATTACTGTTTTGAAAGAAGGGTATCGAACCCGAAAAATTAATCAGTTAGGGGGTGGGGTCCCTGGCGACTGATGAGATGCAAGGGGCGGCGTTCGCACTTGTAGCAGCATGGGCAGCAGGAATGGCAGGAGGGAGCGAGGGATATGGAATGTCGTGCCAGTATGATAATGACTGCGGCTACAGCAGCTGCAGAATCTCTGGCTACAGCTCTGCATGCTACAAAGGCGATGACAACCTGGAACCACGCCTTCGTCCCCAGAGGTTCAACTGCGTGTGGACCAGTGGTTGTGCCTGTTACTACTTCAAAGCGGCTGTAGTTGTTGCATCGTGTAATTGCACCAATCAGCCGTGTAACAGCGTCTCTCCAGAGAACCCCCTCTGCCCTGCCGGGGTGATAGAGGTCTGTCCTACCCCTAATTGCGATGCCAAGGATGATTTGGCGCACTGGACCGGATCAGGCTGCGATTGGCAGTGCAACACAGGCTACTGGAGGGATAGTGCGAATAAGTGCCAGCCATGCACGCAATGTCAGATAGGGCAATACGCGTCGACAGTGTGCAGCCCAACAACCAATGCAGTATGTTCCAATTGCCCCGAGAAATCAGTATCTGTGTACAACAATGTGCCGATATCAGGTTGCAAATGTGGTGCTGGATACTCTGGAACCATCGCATTCAGTTGGAGTACATGTCAAGCTTGCAGCAAGGGCAAATACAAGGACATCATAGGCACATCAAACTGTGTAGCATGTCCTGCTGGCAAATATTCGGAGATTGACGCGGCGCCTTCGTTAGGCAATTGCCTGCAGTGCCCAAACAACTCCTATTCTCCCGAGGGGAGTCCGCAGAGAACCAGCTGCACTTGCAATGCTGGTTATTGGGGTCCGCACGGCGGCAACTGTACAGCATGCCGAGGCGGTAAATTTTCCAATATCTCTGGGTCTTTGACTGTCGACACGTGCAAGAGCTGTCTGCCTGGCCAATACTCCTATGATGGCTCTACCGTGTGTCTAAAATGTCCAGCAAATACTTACAGCGAGGTGCCTGTATCAAACGTCAGCCTTTGCACTCCATGCACGCGATATGCGGTTTCAAACCCAGGTAGTATTTCGAGTGCATCGTGCAAATGCAACTACGGGTACTACAGCTCCGATCCCTCCACCTGCTCTGCTTGCAAGGAAGGCACTTACACCGCAGAGCTTGGGCTCACTCAGTGCTCCTATTGTCCCAGAAATAATTACTCTGCAGCTGCGTCCTCCACATGTTATGATTGCCCTGTGAATACCTATTCAACATACGGAATTTGTTTGTGCGTGGCTGGTTACATCAAATCGGCGCAGGGAGTTTGTGTTCCATGTGGAGCAGGAAAATTTCGAGCAGTGGCTGATCAAGTCTGCAATGAATGCCCTGCTGGAAAATTTTCATCCCTTGCCGTGGCTACGTCGTCTACCCAGTGCATGGACTGTCCAACGAATTCAATGTCGAAAGCTGGAAGTACCTCTAAATCTGCCTGTGTCTGTTATGCAGGATACTTTGGACCTGACTGTATACAGTGCCCTGCAGGAACCTACAGATCTGACATAACTGCAAGCGCATGCACGCCCTGTGCGGCTGGAAATTTTTCTACGGTAGTGGGCGCCACCAGCCCCACGGTGTGTGTCCAATGTGCTGATGGTACTGTCGCTCCGCTCCCAGGAGCTTCTACTTGCATGCAATGCTCTACATGTCGGTTTCCAACCTTCAAGACTAAATCCTGCAATCGCACAGTTGACACGGTATGCACACCATGTTCAAACTGCACAAAGACGCAATACATTTCGTCAGAATGCTCTCCGCTTTCAGACAGGATCTGTGCAGATTGCCAACAATGTCCAACCGGGAAATACATCTACTCAGAATGCAAGGCTGTTAATGATTGCCGTGACTGTACAGTATGCGGGCAGGGAGAATATAACCTTGTGAACTGCTCGTTCCAGAATAACGCAGTATGCACCCTATGCGCGAAGGGAAAGTACAAGGTCTTCGTGGGATCACAGCCTTGCATTGATTGTGAGCCGGGAAAATACAACACCAATGCTGGACTATCCTTCTGTATGTCTTGCGCTGCAGGAACTTACGCATTAGCCAATAACGCGGATCCACCTTGTGCAGTGTGCGCTGCAGGGAAATACTCTGCTGCATCAGGAAGCTCGACCTGCACGAGTTGTCCTTCGGATCAGTACAGTGATATGAGTGGCAGTACCGCCTGCAAGACTTGCCAGATCTGTAAAATTTCAGAGTACCAATGGAGTCCTTGCAGTAGAACTTCGGATGCAAGATGCTCTTCTTGCCCACTGGGCAAGTACAGGTTCGATCCGAATTCACAAACCTGCACAGGTTGCTATGCTGGAAAGTACTTTTTCAAGGACAGCCCTGCTGCTATTGCATGCTTCGATTGCGAGGAAGGGAAATACTCGCTGGGAGATTCAACTCCATGCATCCAATGTGAAATCGGCAAGTTCAACCCCACCAAAGGAGCCTCAACTTGCTCCATCTGCCCTCCCTCAACCATCTCCCCGGTGGGCGCGACTACCTCTTTTGCGTGTCAGATTTATGTCAGCCTGTCAATGCAGTTGACAGTCGCCAACAGCTTCGATGCTTCGCAGCAGACTACCTTTTCCAGTGTCATCGCCCAGTACCTTCAGGTTGATTTGAACTCAGTTTTGATAACCCAGTCTTCGTCGGCGAGGCGAGCCAGCATCCTGGTCAAGGTCAGCGTGGCAATTCTGTGCAACTCGGAGCAGGAGGCTGTGGGTGTAGAGAAGCTACTCGCGTCAGGTGTCCTCCAGCAGCGCCTTGCTACTGCTGGCTTCTCAGACATCTCGAAATTTGAGTACAAGCGTGGAGCTAGTCTTGCAAGTAGCTCGCTCAGCGCAGGCTTCATAGTTCTCTACGTGCTAATCGCCTTTGCTGGGGTCCTGCTGATCGGTGCAGGCGTCTACACCTACGCGCGCAGAAAGTTGCTGTACGTGGAGACGATGGGAGACGAGCTGGTGCCTTCCAAGGAGCCGCCGATCGACGTCGAAGAGCCGGACCACTCGCTACAGCTTGTCTTCAGCCACAGCAGCAGGACAGAACTGCCCCCGGAGAAATGCGTGTGGATGGGAGCAACGTTGCAAGAAAGCATGCAGAAGGACATGGAGGCTTTCTTTGTCAACCTGAGCTCGCGGGCTTACGACGACATCATTGCCAGGGAGGGAAGGATGCTGGAGATCGCGGACAACCTCCGCACAAGCGACCCGATGATCGCCACCAGCATCTTTGAGGGGCTCGAGGCTGTGCATAACAGCAGGGGAGAGCGCATGCGAGCGGAAGAAATGCGGAACAAGAAGGAGAGACTGCTGCAGGTCACTTGATGGCTCGGGCTTATATGTACAGTAATCTAACGACCTGCTCCATCACGTCGAGGGAGGAGTGCTATCGCAAGTCCAGAGGGGACCGATGCCACAAGGTCCCTTGGGGTTCTGCTACCCTTGTTACCAAAGGAAGGCAAGGGAGTAAAGAGGAATGAAGAGAAGGGGGTGAGCGGGAGGGAGCGAGAAGAGGCAGGAGGGAGGAAGGCAGTGAAGTACTGATGACCTCGCAAGCGCAGTCTTGGCAGACAGGATTGGAGTCCGTCCCTCCATTTTTGAAAGTGCCCTGATCGCATGTCAACGGGCACTGACCGCAGTTGCAATTAGCCGTGGAGGAAGAGCATTTCAAACAGTTGTCCCAGGAGGGATTCGGGTCCAGGTAGCTGATAAAGACAAGAATTCAGTTGCCTGTAAGAAATGAGAATGTGAAGCACCTCCCTCTCCCTTGCATGTTCGAGCACTTGACGCATCTGCGCATTCACATAAGACCCGCGGCTTCATTGCGGTCGATCGTCACCCGTCCCGCGAGTAGGTGGTGCAGTTGTAGAATTCTCCGCTGCCGCAGCTGAGGGAACATGTCAGGAGAAGGAGCCTTCCAACCACAAGGCCGCACGGGTTTGTGCTTGGGACAGGCGAGCAAGGCAGGCAGGTGTTGGGCCGGAGCGAGTTCGAGTAGTTGGATCGTTTTAGCTCCTCGTTGTAGACGTTGGGCAGGTGGCTCAAGAGATAGAACTGGCCGGGAAGGCATTCCCAGAGGCAGGGCTTGTCATGGATGGTTGGACTCACTGACAAGAGGCAACAAGATCAGCAACAGAGGCTGCGAACAGCAGGCAGACCATAGGAAGCGTTCCTGGGTAGGAACCAAGGTTTACACGCGGAACATCTGCCATCGGACAATCAGCCTAGTCAGAACTTGATGTTGCCACGTCACCCGACGTTGTCGATGACCATCTTGTACCGTCCTGCAGCACAGAGAACACACTCCAAAGCGGATGCCTGAAGATTCTGCACGCCGCTCAACACGTCGGCTCGTTACCACAAGTCTTACCGTGGGCTCATACCCCGCATTGCACTTGCACACTGTGGATGCAGTCTGTAGTGCGCTGGAATGAGCCGGACAGGCGGTGCAATCTATGTTTGCAGTTTGATCCTTGTACTTCTGCTCATACGGCAATGATGAGCAGCAGCAACATTCACAAGTTTGTGCGTACTCCTGGAACACAAGCGACGCAAATAGTCTCGTTCACAACTCCATAGCCAGCACTGAATGGACGAAGCGTCACAAACTTTGACTCATCACACCGCTTCAATCTCACTTGCACTTGCAGTCTGAGATGATTGTGCTTGCCTCTTTCGAGAAGCTATGATCCGGACAACTGAGACATGCCTGCACGTTGGTGGCAGCGAGGGAGTCTGAGTACCTGCAACGAACATGAGAGACAGAAGGTCATCAACATTCAGTCTTCACTTGGAAACAGGGCAAGAGTTGCATGGAGCCGAGCCAGAATTTGACTTGTACTTGCCCATGGGACATGCGGAGCAGTTCAGACCGTTCTCACCATAGTATCCCTTGTCGCAGACACAGCTCAGCCTCGAATCGGCTCCTGACTGCGAGATCATGTTGTTGGGACAAGAAGTACAGTTGTATGGGCCAAACACGTCCTTGTACTTTCCTGCTTCGCTGCGAGACATTCAGATTGCAGGAGAGTTCATAGAGAGCACAGTACGCGTACCATGCGACGCAATAGGGAAGCTGGGACGGGTTCAATCCTTCGCCTGGATTGCAACCACATTGTTGTAGCAGCAGTTGGAAGGAGCTCTCCGACAAGTCGAATTGAGGATAGAGACTGACATGTGCCGATGCGATGGGGAACCACTTCCAATAGTAAAGTGTCGGGCAAGATTTGCACATTTCTACAGAGCTTGCTCCTTTCACATCCGAAAATGTCGACGGCGGGCAAGTGATGCACGAGGTGGCGCTCACGTTCCTGTATTTCCCTTCAGGACAGGCTGAGCACGTAGTGCTGTTGACAAGCTCATGGACATAGCCTGGATTGCAGGTACAGTTCAAAACGCTCCACGATCCAGCTGGAGAGCTTGAGTTTGACGTACAGTGCGTACAAGTCTTCGTTGAGTTAGCGGTGTATGTGTTGGCCGGACATGGAGAGCAAGCATAGTTGCCCACACTATTCTTGACATACCCCCTGGGACACTCGCTGCAGACTAGCTCCTGCCCGCCTTCATACCCATATCCTTCGATGCAAGTGCAGTTCCATTTGTCTTGCGATCTGTTCCCTGACACTGAATGTAGAGGGCATGTTTCACATGTAGTGCGCGAGACCGAGGAATAGGTGTTGGCCGGACATGGAGAGCAAGCATAGTTGCCCACACTATTCTTGACATACCCCCTGGGACACTCGCTGCAGACTAGCTCCTGCCCGCCTTCATACCCATATCCTTCGATGCAAGTGCAGTTCCATTTGTCTTGCGATCTGTTCCCTGACACTGAATGTAGAGGGCATGTTTCACATGTAGTGCGCGAGACCGAGGAATAGGTGTTGGCCGGACATGGAGAGCAAGCATAGTTGCCCACACTATTCTTGACATACCCCCTGGGACACTCGCTGCAGACTAGCTCCTGCCCGCCTTCATACCCATATCCTTCGATGCAAGTGCAGTTCCATTTGTCTTGCGATCTGTTCCCTGACACTGAATGTAGAGGGCATGTTTCACATGTAGTGCGCGAGACCGAGGAATAGGTGTTGGCCGGACATGGAGAGCAAGCATAGTTGCCCACACTATTCTTGACATACCCCCTGGGACACTCGCTGCAGACTAGCTCCTGCCCGCCTTCATACCCATATCCTTCGATGCAAGTGCAGTTCCATTTGTCTTGCGATCTGTTCCCTGACACTGAATGTAGAGGGCATGTTTCACATGTAGTGCGCGAGACCGAGGAATAGGTGTTGGCCGGACATGGAGAACAGCTCTGATTTCCTGTGGCATTTTTGATGAACCCTGCATTGCAGGGTAGGCAACCATGAATGCCGATTTCCGTACCAGCTGGACAGATGCATGTGTTGTATGTCCACACGCCTTCAATAAAGGTGTTGGAGAGTTTTCCTCCGTTAACAAAGAGAGTAGCCTGGTTGATCACTGCCATGCTTATCCCGTCGGCAAGCAAAGAGCTCGATGGCGAATCTTGCATGAGTTCCCACTCATGATCTTTATATGCCCAAACATCATCCATCGTGCTTTCAGCCGTCCTACCCGCGAAAAGGAACAAGAAGGAAAAGATCGGGGCCATGAAGTGGTTGTATCTAGCACTTGGTCGGACGACTGGAGTCAACAACATCCACAAGGACTGATCCACACTGTACAACCAGAAGTCATCCAGAACGGAGACTCCACCTTCGATTCCACCAAATAGAGCCACTTTTCCTTCCGAGATGGACATGCTGTGAAAACTCCTCGCCGGGGGCCACGAAGCCATGTTGTATTCCACTTTCGTCCAGTTCGTATCGATAGTAAAAATCCATAAATCGTTCAAGTCCGACCCGTTCGAATCTGCGGAGAACGGTCAGTGATAGTTGACCCTGGGAGAGTGAGGACCCCTTCCGCCGAAGATTAGAACTCGATCCGCCAGCACGACGGACGCATGACCATATCTCGCACTCGGCCGCTCAGAAGACACGTTGAGCACGTCCCATGTCCAAGAAGCCGCTTTCAGTCTCCAGAGATCATCCAGGGATCGGTTTTGTCCATCTGGGATATGAGCACTCAGAGTGGAGGAGCGAGGGAGTAGCGTGAGTACCTAGACCGCCGAAGAGGTAAATGGTGTCAGACGCCGAGTCAAGTTGATTGGAAGCGAACGAATGGTGGATCCTTCCTGCTGGCCACGATGAAGTGGCATTAATATGGGACCAGGTTTTAGACGATGCCGAGTAGAGCCACAGAGTTTGCTGCAACTCGTCGCTCTCGTCTACACAAGATCAGCCAAGTACAGATGGCCACGCATGGCTACTCACCGAATCCCCCGAAAAGCGCAACGTTGCCATTGATCGATGTAGACTTGTGATAGTAGACTTTCGGCGCCACCCCTGACGCTGTCTGGTTCTCCCACTTGCCGCATCCCTCGATCGATGCAGCAACTCTGCAACCCAGCAGACTCAAACACACCACCAAGAGCCTGGTCCAGGACCCTCCCATCCCCTGTCTGTACATGAAGTTCACCGACTACCAAACATGGACAGGGGACCGCAGTGAAATGAGTGCTGCTCCTCAGTCTGCATCTGCCATGTGCCACAAGGTCGAAAAATCTTTCTGCGCAAGCACATTCAGAGCATTTCACACCTCGGAATTTCGATCCATACTTCTTTTGTCCTTTCCCCTATCGATCCACCTCCCCTCTCCCCTCCCTTCTCCCCCCCCCCTCCCTCCGTCTCCCCTCCCCTTCCTGCTACCGTTCGCTCCCCATGTCATGCCAAATATCATCATGATTTGTCACTTCACATCAAAGCAGCAACCACCCCACTGGATTCCACCCCTTTCGAATGAGTAGAGACTAGGGGTAGTCTTGGAGGATCCTACTAGCACCCCTCCTAGGCACTAGAGTCCTATTCGACAGCAGTACCGCCATCGAACTCCCGATGCAGCTTCAAGGCGCAAATTTGTCGCTGCTATGCTTGACGGCGGCAGCCATGGTGTTAAGCTCAGACGCCTTTGTTCTCCTCCCTGCCATGTCTTCTCTTTCTCCCTCCTCATCGGCCATGATGGGAGGTAGATTCAGCTCACCCCTTGCTTCATCCATGGTGGGGATCTGCCGGACAGCAAGGGGAGCGCAGGGTTTGTCCATGGCGATCAATCGTCGAGAGGCTCTTGCGCTTGTGGCAGGAATCTCACTCCCCACTTATGCGTTTGCGGATTCCACCGGCAAGTTCTCTTCTAAGGTCTGATACATGTTTCTTTTCCAATGCGAGCACACTTCCGCCAAAGGCATGTGATGAAATGGTTACTTGTTTTCAATGCAGCGCACAGCCAAGAATCGCTACGTACCCCGTGTGAAGAAGGTGAAACGTTATGAAACTATGCTTTGTGACAGAGACGATGCTGTCTTTATTTCTACTTTGCTTTTGTTCTATTGCTGGAATATTGCTTGTACTGATCCCATCCTCACCTATTGTTTTTCAGGGCCTTGAGATCATGGACGGCATCGAGTCAGGCAGAGCTACTATCGAACAGCTGCTGGAGATCGAACCTGACATGGTGAACGCAATGAAGCTTTACGGGGATGCCCAGAAGAAGAGTGAGGTGCCCGACAAGATCAGCATTCGATTGAACAAGGACGCCGAAGCTTTCTCTCAAGGTATTTTCATGGAGATTTGAGTGGATCACGTCTGACTGCTTTCAAGCTATCAAGGCCGCAGGGAGTAATGCGGACATTGCCAAGGTCAAGGCATCATGGCAAACGTACTAGAGAGAAAGGTTTGTCCTCGCTGTCCTGAACTTGTCTCAGGTACTATGACCACCTTCCTCGTGATGGCAAGGAGCCTTTCACCTCAGGCCTTGCCCCTGTAGCTGCCAAGTAAACCCCCCGCATGGGAAACACTTGACGAAAAAGAATGTTGCTTGAAAAGCGAAGAGCAGAAAATTGAATTATGTGCTAGAGGCCTTTCAAAGCTCGATGTCCTCGACATGACGGCAAAGTTTCAACTGGGTTCCAGCCCATTAGGATGTAGGAACAGGGAGACATGCAACCAACCTTGGACTTGCGGAGCTTATGCACTGCCCACCTGATGATACCGATCAGAACGAGGGAACTCGGTTTTCGTCAATCTACGTGTAGATTCCGTTGTTCATTCCCTCAGGGGGGAAGTGCATGTGCCAGATGCTCTTGAACGGAGTGACGGGGGTTATGCCCTGCTCGATGTGAGCCGACAGAGCTGTCTTGCTGACTGCATGTGTCTCACCTTCGACTGGATAGCAGGTTGCGCTGAGTCGCCAACTTCGCCATGAACAAAGGCACACTCGTCCCCTTTCGGACATTTTCCATCCCTTGCCCAATGTCTGCACTTCTAATCAGTACAGGAAGATGATTCAGATGTTAGACAACCTGCAGGTCACGTTCGTGTTGTCCTTCCTTCCCCCGTGATGTGCATGGTATACGTAAGGTTTGGGCTGACTCACGAGTTACATGTACAATTACTCGAGATGTGACTCACTGGTATCATGTAAAAAGGATGCTGCCCTTCAATGATGGCGGAATAATAACTCTTTCGATGCACTGATACACAAAGTTACAGAAAACAAGGACAAGAGTTGCTCGCATCTTTTGCGACTTTACCATATTGAGGCATGAGCAATATCCATGGCTTTTTGCACTCAGATGCGAACACCAGGATCTTTTCTATGTGGTTGCGGCTGTAAGGTGGACTTGTGAGAAGTACATCGTAAGGGGGGAACTGTTCGGGTTTGAGAGAATAGAAATCCTCGTTGTTGTTATGTACGTTGTGAAAGCCAAGCTTCCTGAGATGGTCTTTGACCTTCCCTGCGCAATAGTATGGGTCCCAAATGCAGAGGTCTTTTTTCGGTTTGCCAACCCGTTGGGCAAGCTTGATGAGGAAAGGTGCGATGTCACAATACGCCTAAGTAGCACAAAGAGTGAGAATCGTCGCCGTCAAAGGCTACATGACACCTGGAAGCACGTTTCACAGTCATCTGCGGGGTCATGTTCGAAGGGGTGCAAGTTGCCCTCGAGCCCTTGAGCTTGAGGGTTCGGTGAGGGTTCAGCTGGTCTCGCTGCCTGCTTCTTGTGTTTCTTCCCTGGTGTCGCTGTTCCCTCTTGCTCGCCCTCTGCCTCCTTCGACTCGCTCCCTTTGCTTGGCTTCCGCTTCCCCATTTCGGCGGCCGTCAGTTACAAATCGTTGGATTCGTTCGAAACGGTCCGTTAACTGCCTCCTCTCACAACTTCGCACCAGGAGGAGGGAGTAGGAGATGCGAGCGAGTTGCATGCGTACCGCATGCGTTCTGCTATGGCTGATCGACCTGGGCATATCACACCAGAAGATGGCGGACGTCGGAGCTATCTCTCTATCCCAGCAGATCCTTCAGCTGAGGGAGGGTTGTGGCGGGATCGAGCAAGGACAGAGCTTGAGGATAAGAGGAGGAGGTTCAGCTACGGGAAAGAAGAGGGCGGCAGCAGGATGTGATGCCGAGCGGAGTAAGAGAAGGAGATTCGGCGGGGCCATTGATGGCAACTGCGATTCATATCTTGGATCACCGGATGATGCGACTTTTTCGCAACCCATCTTGAGCGAGAGTTCAGCGACGGAGTTGCGATGCTCGCCACGCAAAAAGTTACGTAGGAGAGGCACGTGGTCGGAAGCTGCAGATCGTGTAGAACACTCTTCTGTTGGGAGGTCTGACTACAGAGATGACAACGTGCGGGAAAATACATGCACGGCGCTAGAGAGTTCGTTGCCCGATGGACTTGCCGGTGTTGAATTCATCAAGTCTGGCAAAGTGAAGATCGTCCGAGTTGTCCTACCTGATGGGAATCAGTATACTGTGCATGTTCCCGAGATCCTTGTGAACAAACGCAAGAATGTTGCTCTCCATGCGTCTAGTGCGAGCTGTGGGACCGTGTGCCATGGCGATGAAAGCGAGCTTATGGGGTCTGGTTTCACCATTCAATCTAAGGTGATGATATCAACCGAAAACATTGTTTGCTTCATATCGCTGACTTTCCTTGTAACTTGCCTATCTTCCCTTTCTAAACGTGAAGCCCTTCCTGCTCGATGACAGAGGTAGTTGTTTTCCTACCAGTTGTCGTTTGTAACCAGTCTCTACCAAGACTCGACAGCTGTAGGCAGGGCGAAGAACCGTGCCGTCGGGAGCAATGGAGTGCTGCTGACTGAAAGAGCTCATGTGGATCAAAGGATACCTCCTGTAAAGCGGCTTTGTCGAATGGTTGCTCCCCTTAGCATGACACTGACCTGTAGACTGACTGTCTACAGGCCAAATTTCCCGGGGAGATTCTGAAACCAAGAGAAGAAAATTTAGTGCAGGAAAGCAAGCTAGAATGGAAGGTGAGAGCCCATGTTAATGCAACAATATTCACTGATGAGTCTTCAGCCGCGAAAATGCTCTACGTGTCAGACAAAGGCAACACCAAGGTGGATATTCTAAAGTTTTGACTGTCATGCCCATGCTTGAGAGACATCCCTGGGATTTCAATAATGAGCTCAAGTTGTTGTATATTAAAGATCAGATATCTTCCTTCAACTTGTCGCGCCCACTGGAATGCATTCAACAGTGCACAGCTCTGCCACAGACTACACTCAAGGGTCGCGGAGGTCTCGGGGGTACCACGGGCTCCCAGGGACTTGAAACATGGAGCTACTGCTCGATTGTCCACCTGCCAGAACAAGTTTCAAGAAATTCACTCACAGGACAGAGGTGTCACCTGAGAATAAGACAGCACCGCCTGGATCGACACTGTTGAAGTGCCCACCTGCCCCAGAGAAGCTACTGCTGCCCCACTGGCTCTGGGACGATTGCTGAGGTGGGCCCCTGGTAAACGAGTGGTTCCAGCTACTTGGCCCAACGCCTCCTTCAACAGACAGATTAGAAAAGAATAAGCTGATGAGAGGGAGGCGCTACCTCCAGGCTGATTCGAGACAGCATGCGAAGTAAAACCAGACCACTCTCCAAAGCGCGGTATGCTTGATCCTCCCTGCATGTTCCATCCCATATCTACATGTGGCAAACCATGTGCAGCCGCAGCTAACTGCTGCATGCTGTTTCGATTGTTGAGACTTGAAGCCCCAGAAACCATTTGACTTGATTGCATGCTCCTTTCCCTTGCCCGCATGCTCATTTCTTGTTGAGATCTCGGTCGAGAAGACTCAGAATCTGGTGGCATCCTTGCCACCATCTTTCTCGGCCTCCCTCGAGACGGAACACGTCTCTGACTTCTGTCTACTTCAGAACTGAGGGTTGGAATACATACGGTCAAGACAAGCTTTTCAGTTCAAGCACAAAATCTTACCCCATGCCCATGGGGTCCACCGATAAGGTTTCATGCAATCCAGGATCACCGTCTGTCACTACAGTCGCCGTCATAAGAACAAATATGAGCGGAAAGCTTACTTTGGTCAAGACCATCTTTGTTCTTACGTGGCCTGGTCTGCCTCTTGTCGTATGCCTTATCCTATTCGAATTTCACAAACATAATCCTCGCTCGTCACACTTGCCTCGCCAAATTTTCGCAACTCCCACAACACCCTGGAGACAGTCCTGAGGGAAACATTGCAACATTTGGCAACCTTATGCACAGGTTAGAAAAGCTGCCTTTCAATCCAGTGCGAGATACCTCATCGTGTGCCATTCCTCGCTTACACATGTTCACAATTGCTCGTCTCAGATCTGGCGCAAACCTCCTTCCTCGAGTCTGTGATTTGCCTAATAGCAGTTTTCATCAACTTCTCAACTATTCAATCAATTTCTTTTACCTGTATTTTGAACACTTCCTGCTTCAAATCCAGCCGAAACATGTCCGTGACCTTCTGTTTTCTCTCATCAGTTTCCAAACCAAAGATTCGAAGCAGCAAACCTGGCATGGCATTACGGGACAGTAGAGCAGCATTCTGGTCCTGAAGGTGGTGCATGGATTCATGAATCTGAACGGCTGCTTCTGGCATTCCCGGCTGGAAACTGTTCTGCTGGACCACTTGATTGTTGTCCAAGGGTAACTGTGGCCAAGAGCTGCCCACACCAGGTGGAAGTTGCATTTTATCGACAGAGTCGTTGCGCCTTTTCATGGTCTTGCTCCCTTTTGGTCGTCCGCGCTTTTTCCCAGGTATTGCTGCCTTTCTTCCCGGACGAGGCTGCAAGTCAGGAATATCTGGAGACTTTTGAAGCCACGAGAATCTAATCTCGCGAACGACCTTCAAAACCTCAAGCTCCGACGGCACACTTTGCATCAAATGACATTTTTCAAGAAAGTTTCTGAATTCAGACCTAAACCTTGATATATCATCGGGTCGATCCGGATCAATCCATCGTCGATACCCAAACATCCACGTTCCAGCTTCTTTGCCCAACTCTCCAGGCCTCCAATTCTTCCTTCGCTGTCGTTCGAAACCACCACAGTGTTCCAGGGCCTTGTTGAAAAATTGAACAGTTACTTTATCTGTGCTGGATCTTGTCTTCTTATCCGCATCGGACATAACACAGAACTCTGGGAATAGCTTGCAGAAAGAACTGAAAAGAGAGTCGGATCCCAATCTTGCAACATATCTCCCAGGCTCAGCCTCGATCGTGACAGCTCTTCCGAACGATATGCACAAATCAATCATTCTCTGCCTTGCAATCTCGTCCATGTTCCCTCCATTTCCATCGTCTACACTTGGTAGCCCAGGTCCAGCCTTGAGATTCGACACTTTGATCCAAAAATCAATTTTTCTGCTGTCCTCATCAGGTGGCCTTGCCCTCTTCTCCAGGACGGCCTTCTCCCCAAACTTCTTTATCTCCCACATGATCCTTGAGACCGTTCTCACTGAGACTCCTGTACACTTTGCTACCTCGTCATGAGCCATTCCACGGTTCACCATCGTTGTGATAGCTTTGCGCAGGTCCGCGTTCCACCGCTTTCCCCTCATTGCTGTCACACAATCTTTACAAATCCCCTGAAAAACAGAAAGAAGTCAGATTGTATGAGCCAATGAATGCAGAATAAAGTTAAAATGACCAAAAAACCCATTTGCGAAGAATATGGTTTACCAAAACAATCACTCTTGAAATAAGTCTGCATTGCGAAAGAAAATCTGTGTCCCAGTTCAAATATTCGTCTACAGATTCTTGCTTTCAAAATTTGCACAATCAGTGTGTTTCCCTAAATCTATGACATGGTCCTCTAGCACAGATCACAAATCATCTCCATCTTCTCCATCAACCCCAGTTTCACCTCCCTTCCATGCCCGCGAATCCTTTGCCTCCACTGTTGTCTCCCCAGCCATGTTTTTAACAGTTAAAAATATCTTGAGTTTTCAATTGTAAATTTTGTACGATATAAATTGATATTCTAGAACAAACTGGAAATTTGTAACTGAAGTTTGTATGAAATTTCAGCATCAACTTTGAAAATGGTTATAAATCCAACCATTTATTTGGTACAAAACTTATATATCATAATAGTTTTACTGACTTTTATATGTGGCTCGTGGGGCGGGCTGTGTACAGTCCAGGTCTTTTTACTCAAAGGTCACTACAGTGGTTAGCCGGGGGCCGACGTACCGGGTCCATCGGAAGTATCCTGAAGGATACATGTGACTTCCATGAGTTGACTAAAAATGCTGCTGGCGTGGAGAATATAGGAGCACGATTGACAGAAAGGAAAGGACAGGCTCTGACCTGCTCTCGCACAAAAGGAAGAGACACTCACATGTGTGTATGCACACGCAGAGAGGGAGGGAGGGAGGGAGGAAGGAAGGAAGGAAAGGGAGCGAGGGAGGGAGGGAGAAGGGAGCGAGGCAAGGCAGGTAGGCAGGCGGGCGGGCAGGCGGGCAGGCGGGCAGGCGGGCAGGCGGGCAGGCGGGCAGGCGGGCGGGCGGGCAGGCGGGCAGAAGAAAAAGAGGAAAGCATAAGTAATTCGATTCGAATTGAGATGTGTAATTCTCTAAGTCGAATCTATTACTGAGTTGATCGCTGTTAGAAGGTAAGTATCTCGATCGAGGAGGGATGTCGACCCCAGCAGGTGACCTCCGATTATATGAGTAAAGCTTGGTTGCCAATACTCAAAGCAGATATTGAAGACAAGGATGCGGTCAAATTAGCTTCAGCAGCCTATGCCCAATCTCTACGGATCCCGCCGTCTTCCAAGTTGCAGGTAAAGGCACACCATCATCTTTGAGAACCTTGTCGTTGACAAGATGAATACAGCTGCAGGCAGCAGAATCTATGACAGAAAGTGCCATGCTGCGCTTGAAAGAAATCGAAGTCACCATCGATACGGTGAAAATTGCTTCAGGTTGCTTATTCTGAAACTTAAGATCGATCTAGTCGGGTTCCGAAGTTGACTCTATTGCGAACGAGCTTGTTCCTCAACTCCAGAAACACACAGAACAGGTCCATCGATTCGATTTCAATTTGAAGTTGATTGACCATTCTAATCTTTTATTGCAGTTGACGAATGTGTTTGCGCTGATAGACAAGATGGCAGAACATATAGAGAACGTCAAGACATCAGTGAATAAGATGGAGGTCAAATCATTTGCAAATGATTTTGTATTCAAGTTTCCTCTCAGGCTCGTTTGGAAGCTGCTGAAGCAGCAAATGCCGGGCAGGTTGCGATCATCGGCCATACATGTTTTGGGTACTAAATTCCATGGCAGTTTGCAAAGACATGGTCGTCATTGACTGGTTTGAATAAGAGCACAGCTGTCCCTGTAGTTGATCAATTCTTGCTACTTACAGAGTTGCTAACACGTCGTGCAGGAAAATGTTCAAATAGTATCTGTGGATGATTTTTTCGCATCTCTAAAAGTGTAAAAGGCTTGAGAAGTCAGATTACTTTGACCTTACTCAATGAGTACTTGAGAGCCAGAGGGTAAAGAAGAGATATCAGCATAAATGAATCCCAAGTATTTTAAGCGTCAGTAGGCTTTACTTCTGATTATTCTCGAACTGACAAGAAAGATGCGTCGTTAAACAGTACTATGTCCAAATAGGCCATCAGCACCCACAAGCCCGCAAGGACGAATTATGCACTCTTCATAACCTGGTTTAAGTCAAAAACGTAGCATAACAAGCACATCCTACCGGGATATCCTTTCCATTCGGCTGTTGCGTTTGAGAAGCTTTTGGAGTGGGAGGCTTAGCTTGAGAATCCGTCGCAGTGCTCTGAATCAGAGCATCATTTTCGAACTCCCCTAAAAAGGGTTTGAGACCTGCTTCTTGTCGGTTGCCTGGGCAGCATCCTTAGCATTTGCTGCAGGCCCAGAGTTGGACATGAGCTTCTCATCATGCTGCTTCCCGAGTGAGTCCAATGAGCTCGAGATTCACTGGGCTCACCTTGACGACAGAACCCTCATTCCACTCATTCTTGTCCAAAATTTTGTCGTTATTCTTGTCCAGCTGCTGAAAGGTGCGCGAAGCCTGGTTGCGTGTACGTATGATCTTTCTAGTATCCCAACATCGTCATGTATAACCTTTTCTTGCAAAATCTCCTGAATTCTCTTCTGAATGTGCTCGATGCGTTGATCAAAAAACTTGAGAACAAACAATCAGCTTTCAGCGAATCATTCCTTCACAGTGAGATTACCTCATTGCGGTGAGAGTTCCTGTCCATCACTCTCCTTCGATCATCTCTCTTCATCTGTTTTTTTTCAATCACAAAGGTTACACTCAGTATGAAGACCAAATGTGCCAAGAAAATTTCACATGTTCTGGGCGTTCCATGATTCGCTCTCTCCTCTCGTGATCTGCGCGGTCCATCATCCGGCGTCTTCTTTCCTCATGGCGTCTTGAGCCCATGGGACCCATAGGACCCATGGGACCCATCATATCATGTGGATCATTCATAGACATCTCTGGAATTCTGGAGTAAGTTGCCTTCAACCTATCATTTGAGGAAAATTAGATTATTCATGAGGTTGGATGATCTTCATTGAAATTACTCCATCTCATCGATTTTTCCATCTTTGTTGAGGTCGATCTCTTCAAAGACCTGGACAAGCTGTCATTTTTATGAATCAAAAATTACAAGCAACGAAAGAACCTGTGTAGCATGGTCCTCCCTAACCTTCGGAGAATGCATTCCTCTGTTCGAAGTCTCAGACACACCATAAAACAAGACAGGTAATCATGGACAACCTGGTTTGGTAAACAATTTCAAGAGGATTCTTCCACATATTCGGGTTTACGAAGCTATTAGTGGTACAGTTAGCAAAGCTCGTACTTGAAGAACTGAGGAAATGGAATACTGGGGCATGTAGTGAGGGATATGTGAGGTCCTGGCCCACTCCCGTTTGTTCAATGAGCCGTCTTTGTCCTTTGATAGATGCAATCAGAAGAAAACAAACATTATTGATTTCACAGTATGTACCAGATCATTGCGCTTGAACACGTGTTCAGGTCCATGTCCTTAATCGCATGAAAATGAAAACACAATCAGGAAGGAGGGAGAAGTCACTTACTCCTCATCTGGAAGTTATCCATCATGTCTTGGTTGCTCTTGACGAAAGCTTCAAACTCATTCCTGTCAATGTGACCATTGGAGTCTTTGTCTGCCGCATCAAAGAGATTCTCCTGAAATAAAACATCAGCGTCGCAAAATCCCCCAAGCAATTATGGAGCGCATACATGGTCTTGGGTTTGCCTGTGATGGTTCAAAGACATCATTTCCGTGAAAAGGTGGCGAAGTTCTTGGTCGATTTCCATTCCATTCGGAGCTGCTCCAGCCTTGGTTTCGGACTTCTCGTCTTCTTTCGCAGCATAGGAAACGCTGACCAAGGCGAGCGCCACCAAGAATATTAGGACTCCCTTGAGGGCTGTAGATCTCGTCTTCATCGCAGTCATCTGCAAGGAAGAGTTCATTTACAAGGGATTTCACAAAGCTCGGTCAAATGTACTAAAACCAACTTCCGCATGTACATAACCTCGCTCGCGGTCCCAGCTTTGTCATTATCAGGCATTGCTCACTCTTCAACAAACCTAGATTCTTCCACGATCGCCTACTAGCAAACTTTCTTGCACAACCAGTAAATAGCTTTGTTTCACTGAATACTCGGCTCAAACTCGTGTGTTGTTTCATGCTCCTCTCGGCACCCTCGTGACATGGTCCCGTCACCCCTTCACCTATCCCACCTGCAGCAGCGAACCGAGAAATTTGGTTGCAAGTTGACATATGGCTGAACACCTTTGTGAAATTTTGAAAAATGGATACAGAAAATAAATTGTCAACTTGCGATTTTAACCTCTAGGCACAAATGTTATTTCAGAGATTTATGTAAATTTCTTGTACAAAATTGCATATTTTTGCTTTAAAATTTAGAAATACTTGATCATATTTCAAAACAAAGGTGACTTCTTGAAATCTTCTCCACAACGCCTGCCTTGAAGTTTCGCCGGACAAACTAAATCAAAAAGGCAGAAACAAGTCATTAATGAGGTGGATCGAAGATTTCCTTGCTGCCTTTCCTAGGGCGATATGCTGAGAAGGAGAGCAGAGATGCAGGAGGGACGAAAGTTGAGGGGAGTGACGAGGAGGGAGAGAGAGCGAGTGTTTCTAAAGATACAGCAGAGCAGAGAAGAGCAGAGAAGAAGGAAGAGGAGATGGTAGTTCGTTGTGAGTTCTTGACCATTTCGCATCGCTCCAGACCTCCCCGACGACTTCAACAAACGTTGTGTAGCTTTCCATGACGGCAAAGAATCATGAAGACACCAAGCCGGCAATAGTATCGCAGACGTCTGTATGTAAGATCTCAGAGTAATGACAAGCACTGCTGTGTATTGGGGGTCTTGATTGGTGCGCAGGAAAACTTTCATTGTGCTCCTCCGTTCTCGGACCGATTCCATTTGTTGTGAGGATGGCGAGTCTATATACCCATGTGAATTGGTATTATGTGACGGCCGAAAGGCGTGGAAAGGAGAGCATGGAAGTAAGATTGAATTTTTGTTTGTCGGTCTCAGCCTGATGCTTGTCACAGCTGAAGGCAACTCCAAGAAAGTTCGTGAACTGTACTTAGGTCTCGAGACGAGACTGCTATCCCGTGATTGCGACGGAAATTTAGGCTCGATATCCTTTGATGAAGAGAAAGGGATACTGCGTTTCGAAATGTCACCTGAAAGTGTCGGCAAGAAGAGGAAAAATGTGCGTTGAATTGGCCGATCTTGTAGTGCCTGAAGCATTTCAGGAGGAATTGGAAATATCGTTGACCAAGGTTGACAAAGTGAGAGATATTCAGGTCAATCTCGGGCATCGTGTTGTGCTGTCACCTCTCTCTCTCTCACTGATAGGCACCATCAGGACATCATAAAGGATTGCGCAAGGATTAGACTGCGAGAATTGAATCGCCTCGATCAAGATTGTGATGCCATGCGGTGTCCCACCAGACTTTTGAGGTATGGCATTTTGAATTTCCTTGCAGGACCTCTGTGAATATCAAGCAATGCGAAGCTCGGGAACTGATATCTCAGTTGGAGGAGGACGTGGACAAGGTACGTTCAACGGCAACAGTGCACTCTGGCATGACGCGATGGTCCCGGAAGGTCAAGGAGCGCAAGAAGGTTCTCTATCAGAAGATCCGACTTCTCATCAATGCTAAACGTGTAAGTGTAAGGGTATCGCTGAGAGGCAAGAACATTTGATGTTGAGAGGCAGGCGAAGTTGAACGCGCTGAAGAGGGAAGCTACTAGTTCAAACACTTAATTTATCTGTATAGTATGTTGGAATTTCCTGGAGTGTAGACGATTGATGGCTGAGATGACAAAGGGAATCTCCCCGAAAATATCGTACAAAAATCTCATTCCAGTTAAGGTTGATGAATATCAACTATCAAGGCGTTCGTTCCGGTTAGGTAGAGGCATGACGTGAAGACTTCGGGACACCTGCCAAAGGTCTCAGAATTCAGCCCTCGCCGTAGTAGAGATCTTGATCGATCGCTTTCAATCTCTCCGACCTGCGTTGCAAGCTCGGATAAAGTACTGTCGCGCACTTTCGGAGTCCACTCATTCGCCTTGCAGGAAATCACTCGGGGCACATCGAGATCAGACTGCTCACCAGCGCAGAATATTCTGAGGTGCTTTTTCGAATTTCATCAGATTGAATGTAATCTTTTGCGAACTCGCGAAATTCCCGGAAACTTCTGATCCCTGTTCGTTTGCAAAATACCCACAGTGCAGCGCTTGAAGAGGTCAAAACAATCAAAGTTGCGATGAGAAACGCCTGGACACATCTTGTTACACAAATATGATCGCAGTACGAATCAGCAACGGTTACCTTCCACGCCAATGCCGTTCCCTCAGCCTTTCGATCTTCAGCGAACTCATCCGAGCCTTCTTGAACCCCAAGAATTCTCAACTGATTATTCAACTCCCTTATCTACCACACTTGTCACGCTCAACCAATTTTGTCAATGATCGCAAACCACCTTCATCATGTATTTTTCCCTCTCTTCCATCATCCTTATGATTTCTGAATTGGTTTCAGGATCTACGGTTTCACTCCTTGACTCTGATCCACTGACCAGTCAATTTATCAATCAATACCATAATGGTATACCCAGTCTCGCCGATTGGGCGGCAGCTGCGAAGACTTTCTGGCCTTGTATTTCGCCATAACGAAAGAATTTGAAACGATTTCTCGAGATTTCAAGCAGTATCTGTTGCAGTTATGTTAATCAAGGAAACTTACGTCCACTTTGGAAACAGATTCGCACTTTAGAATATCTTATCCAGCTGCCAGGCCACCAGATGTATGGAGTATCATTGAAAGTGTTTCTCGTCCATATGCTTGAAGAATCTTCATGTTTCCTTCCACTCACAGTTCCTTTAGACTGGGATCACTCGCAGTATACCGCCATAGTTGAACGCAACATACCAGGCAGGAGCCAGTGATACTTTCTCTTAAACTCTGAATCAGACATATCTCCAATTCCTGCCTTGAATGGAGTGTCAGGTGATACACATGGACCATAATATGATAAAAGATTACAATCGATTTCATGAAGCGAATTTCTTTCTCCTCTGGCGTCGGCTCCCTTTTCACTCTCTCCTTCGGTATTGCCCTAATGGAACCGTCCTGCTCCACGACAATGCGGAATCCACTTTGATCGCTGTTGGTATCCTCCTTGGAAACAGCAACCTGCGACTTTCTGGATTTCGCCAATCTTTGCCAGACGGAGGCAGCAGCGATAGGGCCCACAACATCTACACCGGAAAACTTGTCTTCGTCAAGATGCTCCTACCCCATGCAACACATCACACTCTCGCCAAAGGTCATGTTGTTTCATACCTTGGGGATTGCTGTAGTAAGCTGCTCCTGATTCAATTCTCTTCTGCAATAGCGTCTTGTCAGAGTGATGCCGGTGTATCGCGATCATTGCAGAGGGTTAGCTTGCATTGCTAGACAACACACCTCATCCTGTCCATCGATGACCGCTGAAGAGATTCGGCATAACGGTGTTCTTCTGCCGTCGGTTTGTATGTAGAGAGAGCGCAAGACAGCGTTTGAACATTTTTCTGGAAAGAGCGAAATAAATCATCAGCACAACATGGCTCATGCAAGCGGAAATGTGCGATCATCGAATCATCGCCAACCTGAAAAGCACGACGATCAAAGCTTACGGTCTTCACTATTCTGTTGCTGAAGCTCTTCCTAAAGAAACGCGCTTCAGTCTCATAGATTATTCGTCCTCTTCAAAACTCTCACATGTCGCCTGCTCCTCCTTCTCGGTCTCTCTTGTCTCGTCGTCAAGCCGATCAGTATTGCATTGTGCTGTCTTTTACGTGTTCCAGCCTGATAACTTTTGAGGGTGATGGGAGTCCCTGGTAACTTATGAGGGTAAACTGCTGCACAGACGTCAAATCGTGTGAAAACGGTCATGGAGGTGAAGATGGCAGGACAGCGAAAAATGAGAGAAATAAGGATGAAAGAAGATGAGACAATCCGAACATGAGATGGTGATGATGTGCGAATGTCAGAATGCGCGATGATCACATGAATATTTGAGAACGTGAACAGATATGAGGATATGAGGGTATAAGGAAGGATAGTTCTGAAGCAGGTTTGTACCGGGGAGCTCAAATGCTGCTGCAGATGCCTCCGACGGATTTGACGAATGAACGGCAACTCATCCGTGAGCTGGAGATTCTCAAAGAGCTCTGCACGACACCCCCGACTGTCAGTTTCTTGTTGCTGCTGGTTGACAGAGCCGTTACGCTCACCTCTCAACAGAACCGGAGGAGTGAGGCGCGGCGATCAAGCGTGAAGCCCTTCACAGCAGATGCGAGCAAGAACGAAAAGCAGCTTGCCCTGAAGAAGAGGCCTTCGACCTCAGAGTGTAACTCCGAAGGGTGGAGGCAGCATTCCAACACGTGACTAGACTCCCTCCCACCGAGAGCCTGCTGACATCCTCGTGTGGCTCAGTTATGAGAGCCTGAGGGAGGATGGTAGATCTTCCGAGCGGGTGGACATAACTGTGGCGCTGAGGTGAATCTTTACGTTGAAACCGGCGACGTGTTCGTGGTGACCTGAGGACTTGTAAGGTTGAACAAGACAACTCATTTTCGAGACATGAACATCTTCGCTCTCGTAAGCTGATTTGCACGATTGTTTCCTGGACTTGTTGGTTAGCCTGATGAGACTGTGACTAGCAATCTACTTTGGCGGATGAGCTGTGTCAGGCTGAAGGGATTGCAAGGAGCCGAATAGCATTCTACGACTTGGATACCAGAAAGATCCAAGCCATGAGAGATGTTTGTATGAGTGACACCAATGATGGAAGAATGATGGAGATTTTCAGGCGTATGAAGCAATCTATCTTAGCTTTGCCATTCTTCCACCGACAAGGAAAGGTTTCAGTCCTTCGCGTAGTTCTCACGATGTGGCTATGAGCGTTCTGAATCAAGTCAGTTTCCTCACTCCTGGCCTGGAATGACATGTCCTGTCTTCAAGGTACGATCAAAGACGGGTCCAATCCTCGATATGCCGCTGGCTAGCAATATTCTTGATTGTCAAGTTGTAACAAGTTCGACGGACTCGTACAAGTCTTACACCTCCTCGCCGAGGTATCCAAGAACTGCCCAGACAGAATGGCGACGGTTCTTATTCCACGATGCAGGCAACAGCAGCAGGGCTCCGCACGTGAAAGCTCAACGGGACAACAAATCTTCTCTTGCCATCCAACCAAACTCACATTTGAAGTTCGTTGTTTTGAGTTGCCTGCAGCGGTTCTTATTTCTCCTCAGATCCCTCCCCCAAGACCGAAGACGCAAGGAGGGTTGCTATATTCCACGGTCAGTGTGTGATCCTAGATGCCTCTGACAAAATGCTTTAGACTGAATTCGCGGAAATGCAAAATGCCATTGTGAGAGCGAAGCAAAGGTTGGCGTTTGCTGAGAGGAAAGCGTACACAGCGGCAGAAATGGTATATGATGTCGTTAACGTACAACTCTGAACCTCAAACCCACGCAGGCTAAGAAGATGGCAATATCCATTCGGCATCAGTCGAACCATGTATTATGAAATCCCGTAGAATGAATGAGGTCAAATGTGAGCGAGTTGAAACTCATCGAGCCAGGCATGCTGTGTGAGGTTTTTATTCAATCAAGAAACAGTCGAAGACCGCTCAAAAATCCACACTTCACAATAGTTTGTAACTGCACATAACGCATTCCAGCGATTCATGTAACATCACAGAAAAAAAAAAGAATAAGTTGTGGTGAAAAGTTTACAAGGTTGTTGTACACATCCAACCCGAGCAATGAATGTGCTCACCATGCCTCCAGAGAAGACAAAGTGCACTTGCTCCTCGTGAATTCCTGCCGATGACATCAGACTTACAAGTCGTCTTCAGAACTAACAAACAACGATCAAACCTTGTCAGCGGCGCTCCTGGCGTAAAAGTTTGCGCAGATCACGTTGCTACACATCTGGGAAAGACTCGGGTTGTCCACCTGAGGGCACAGCCATCGAGGTCAGCAGCGAGTCCAGCCGCTCCTCCCACCATCACCCGTGTGCACAGCTGGCATTGCTTCCACAGGGCGTTGCGAGAGTGCTGGGTTTCGATGAGCGAGGCCTGAGCGGCGAGCACGTGGTCCTCCTTGTCAGCCTCGCAGTCGCTGCAGAGGATCCTTGGGGGCTTGTCCGACTGCGCGCTCGACTGCGTGACGGACTTGCTGCAGCCGATGCACTTGTGGCCCTTGATGATGTAGTTCCTCATGATGTTGCTGCTCGGCTGGAAGTGCTTGATCAGCCTCACCCCGCTCCCCATCGATCGCGACGAGTGACCAAAGATCCGAGCCTCCGCGTTCGGGACCAGGACCTGCAGGTAAGCACGTCAGGCCCGTAGCTCCCTCATGCGGGCGGCCGACACCTCGAAGAGCTTCACGATCGGGTTCTTGAGCTGGTTGTTGACGTACCACTGTCAAGCTCGTCAGGCAGCTCAGGAATAGGCGCAAGACCCTCAACCTCGTAGTCGACGTTCAGCTCGTTCTTGACCGCGAACGCCGGGTCCTCTACGCTGTCGCAGGTTCTGTAGACTTTTTCTGTCGAGTTGATGACCTGGACGTACTGCAGCCTCTCACCTGTTGCCGGGCTGTTTCTTCCTCTCTCGTTCATTCGCTTCACAAGCTCCATGTGCGGGGCTCGTCCTTTGCTGCCATCCTTCCCCACAGGCCTGCAGAGAACAAGTTTGACAAGAGGGACTCGTCCTTCAACCAGCTCCGAGACTCTCGTCCGCACGAGGCTGATCGCTTTGTCGACATCGGGAGGCGAAGTTCGCATGACGACCTCGAGGCACTCGTTGTAAACTTCCTGGACGAAGGGACAAGAGTCCCTGCGGACGGTCTCTATGCCCTTCACGTCGATCTTCTCGGGGGACTGTGCCGAAGACGAGAACATGAGCCCGGCGTATCGCTTCTTGGAGAAGAGGAGGTAGGGGCAGTAGACTTTCTCGAATTCCAGCTTGATTGGAGCTGGAAACGTCTTGGTGACAGCCTGCGCCGCTCGCTGACCAAAGTCCATCGCCTGCTCGATGTCCTTGGCGGAGCTACCGGGAAGGTGAAAATCGATCATCACCGAGTCCGTGTCCCCGTACACGACTGTAGCTGCGCATGCATGCTGTGCCGTGAAGTCTCTCTCTATCAGACTGCGAGTCCTGTTGATCAGATCTCGCCCTATCGCCGTCACGGTGGCGGCGAGTGGCAAGCAGGGCAGGTACCCGTTGGTGGCGCCACAGAAGCCATAGATTGAGTTGCAGGAGATCTTGTACGCCAGCTGGCGGCCGTTGAGGATTTTCTTCATCTGCTGGTCCGTCTGCCCCTGCATCGCGAGCTTCGCGTCCTTGCGAGCCTTGAGCAACCTCCGCAGGATGCGAGGAAGGATCCCGTCGTGCTCGCGCCCGTCAGGGTCCGTCCAAGATTGGATGAACTTGAACTTCGCGCCTCCCACCTGATCCTCGTTCGAGCCCGAGACGTCAAACTCCAAGGTTCGAAGCCGCTGCTTGTCAGCCTCCGCCTGCTCGCCAGGCTCTCTCACCAACGTCTCGTACGACAGGTTGTAGGCGATGATGATGCTGGAACAGCGTCAGACTCCTCGGATTCTTACACCTTCAGCCCTCCTACCTGGGATATAGAGAAGCAAAGTCCAGCGTGCAGATGGGAGACCAGTAGCTTCCAGTCTTGGCATTCAGAACTGTCGCACCTTGGTACGAGGCTCCACCCCCCTCGCTGCTCTCAGGACTTCCCTCCCCGGCCCTCTCCTTGTGTTTATAGGGGATCAGGTAGTCCATGTCCCGGCAGGCCCGACACAACTGGCTCAGCACCTTGTACTGCTGCGCATGCTGAACGAGCTCGTTGATCAGAACGCCGGTGACCCTCGCCATCTCCACCAGGTTGATCAGCAGCTCGAGCTCCCCGATGAGCTTCAGCGGCAATGTAGCCCTGCATAAACGTGAGCAAGAGCAAGTCCAGCCGTCCAGCCACCTCTGGATGACGTAGAGGGCAACGTTGGACTTCTGGTCGATGCCGGCTGCGCTCAAGGCCTCGAGGTCCTCGTCGTGGAGGAAGACTTCATCTCGGTCGAAGAAGTGCTGGCAGGCAAACAAGCTTGTGAGATGACAAAGGTATCGAGGGCTCCCGCGTTTCACCTTGGCGACAGCTTCCAGCGAGTAAGACCGGAGCTTGTGCTCGCGCTCGATCTCTCTCTGCAGATCTATCACGATCCTCCCTGGAATCTTGCTGCAGAGCTGCTGGGCCACGTTGTGCATCTTGGTCCTTCGCTGCTTCGCCTTTGATGGGTCCCCCTTGAGTCTTCCAAGAGAGCAGTCGCATCCCATTCCCAACTCCTGCAAGCAGAACTCACGCGCAAGGACACGAGCGGGCAGGAAGACCTCGATCCTGTCAAACAGCAGGGACAGGGCGTTGCCTCCATAGACGACCACCAGGTCAGGGTCGATCTCCTTGGTTATGAAATCGCAGAACTTCTTAATCATCCGTCGCTCGTCGTCGAACGCTCGGATCTAACGTGGGGAGCCGTCAGGGTCAAGAGGCCTGACTGGAGCCGCACCTTGAGGTAACTCGAATCGCTCGAGACGATGGACTTGATACTCCCGACAGAGAAGATCACTTGCCTGGACCAGGTCTCTCAGCAGGGAGGGGAGGGGGCAGGAGGGTTCAAGGATCAATCACATGCTGATTGGAGGGTCGAACTTCTTCTCTAGAGCTACTCCAATGAAGGAGATCTCCTGCGTTCCACCTGCACTTCACTTCAGATGGGGTGGAACGGCGTCTTCCTCCTCACCTTGTGCTCTCGAAGCAAGGTCAATGCTGACGGTCGTGACGGGCGCAATCCTTGACCAACGATCCTCCCTGGCGTCAAGATTGCAGATCGCGAGCTGCTGAGATCCCGTCAGCGGGCAAGAGGAGGGAGGCGACTAAGCAGCACATCTGCGAGATTCACTGAGATTTCCGTCCTGCAGGAAGACATCTTGCCGCCGCTCCAGCCGCAGATCTGACAGCAGTTGAGAAGCAGCTTCTGCATGTTCAGGACTCACGTTCTCCGCTTCTAGATCGTTGGACAGCACTTGGTAGGTTCCTCCCTTGACCACTACCCATCCGGCAGACTAGGGGACAGAGTCACGACAGGGGGTAATGGCGGAGCTGGAAGGACCTGAAGGTTGTAGTCCGACAGAAATCGCATCGTTGGCTCGATATTCGCATCGTAGAGTTCCAGCGATACCTCGCCGTGGGCGATACTTGACTGGGCTCGCGATGAGATGCTTTCAAGTCGGCGATCAATCAAAGGCCTTGTCAAGATCCTCAGCATGTCCTGAGAACGGCAGAATGTAACAAGCTGCACGTGCACATCATGAGATCACGTTGTAAAATTCTATAGAGGTCGTGCTCAGCTTTGCAAATTTCAATCTCTGTGAAACCGATCAAGAAACGAGGTTGCGTACAGTAGACAGGGCAACCTCGTCGTATCTTGAGCCAAACAAGTCCTTCTTAGTTGTTTCCTCCATCTCCAAATTCTTCCCGATCTACATGAGTATGAGCTCAACGAAACTCTCCTCACGCTCACACACCGTCGAGGTCACTTTCTCCAGTATGACGACCTGCGAACATGAACTTCAGACGGCAGGACCTTTCGGAGCAGCAGCTACTTTGAGGAGATTCCACTCTCCGTCTGATAGCTTAGAGGGTCTCTTGACATAGAGATAAGGCCTGAAACCTCCTGATCCAGACACGTCAGAGCTTCGAAATTGAACTTCACGAACAACCTGCTCGGACAAGGATGCTTGTCCCATCTGCGAGGGTTCCGAACAATCTCATGGTAACAGCCTGCTAGAAATGAGAAGCTGATATGGTAAACTTCAGCGATACTGGTAATCCCGGGTCTTTACAGGCGATGATATCCAGCAACTGAAAGGAAATGTCTTGAGTGCAGTCCGGATGGAGGCTGCAGCAGAATCACACATGAACATCGAAACGAATGAGAGAGACCTTTGAACTTCGGAAAAACTAGAAGACAAGTGACCTCCTTTGTGGTTGTCATGCGCTATCTGACTTCCTGACGGTATCGACTCCTGGTTGTGCTCAGAAGCGGCCTGAATTGTGGGGGGCAGGTTGGTGGAATTCGCAGGTTCTTGAATTTGAGATGAAATCGAGCTACTCAGCATGTCAGTTAAAAGAGACTTCTTCTCTCTCAGCTCTTCTGGTGTTCTGGAGAAGATCAACTCAAGTTCGCCAAGGCTGTGATCTAACCACAGGATCAGTACCGCTCGACTTCAGCCCCCGGGCACATACCTTCGTGAGTGGAGTCGCGAGCCTGCGCTTCTGACAAGTCGCGCCGTGAGCATGTCTCAGCAGCATGGCAAGCAGTTGGCCGGGCATGTGAGTCATGGAAACTCAATTTCGCACATCCTGCTACACCACTTGAACAGGTCGACGAGGATGCAACCCACTCACCACTCTCATCTCCTTGCTTCGTCGCTTCGCCATCCCGAACACTATCCACGAGATGATTCATCTGAGCACCATCTCCAACATGCATTCTCTGCTCAGAGGTAGTTCTCGATGAAGAACGTGACGAATGTGACGAATCGACTTTTGAAAGTGAACACAATCGTTTGTTACTGCTCGTTGATTCCGAAGAGCATTGGGAACATATGTCCACATTCTCCTTGATATCACCCTCGGGGTCACATAGCAAATTTGACGACTGAGAGTTTTGAGAGACTTTTTTCTGCATGGATGAAGGGGTTGCACAGAAAGAATCGCTAATTTCGCACTCGAAACTGGACATAAAAACTATCATCAGGGCAAATAAACATGTCTGGGTGACCTACCTATCTATTATTTGACTCAAAGCCCTTTTCTTCCTTGCTACTTCGCCTTTGTTCTCAGAATTGCGCTGCAATTTGGTCCAAGATTTTGAGAGTATCAGCCTAGATGGCTGATTGCTTGCACGACTGGGGGTTGGACGAGGATCGCTTGAAAATTTCGTTGAAGACGTGAACTGCTGAAAGTGTCACATTACCAGATGTGAAGTGAACATTACCTTGGAACTTGATGAGATCTTTGAGGAACTCAAGAGAGATTCGCGTTGATTGCATACTTCACTCTGCGTGAACGGAATGAAGCCTTCATCCTGGTCCTCTTCGTCTGACATCTCAAGGCTACCGCGTGGTTCAGACAGACGGCAAGAAGCAGGTTTTGCAGAAGCAGGTTAATGAATCTGACGGCAGGCTGACATTTGATACGATGAACTCTCCTTGCTATGACTGATCAGGCGCCTGCCTCGCTGCATCGCACGCTTTCGACCTCGTGGCGGCATGCACGCCAATTCAATTTGTCGATCCTCCCAAAGGTTTTAGTTAACCGTGCCTACCCCGGCACTGACGACCCGGCGGCCGGGCGCCGCGTACGGTATTGGCCCGGCCCGGCCCGGATCGGACACGGTACGGCACGGTCCGATCACGGGCCGGGCACCGTGGCACCGGTCACCCCGGGCCCGGGTCACCCCGGGCGTGGCCGCGCGGCCGCTGAGCCCGGTACCCGGTAGTCCGACTGACGGAATACAAGTTCGTTAGACTGAGACTCTCACTTGCCAGTACTAGTCCAAAGTCACGCCGCAGATACCACATCGACCTTAGTTGTAACAAGACAGTTTTTGCTCAAGACCGAGTTTAATGCACACAAAACCAGAATTGAGGAGCACATGAGAGATAGACTGTATGCTAGGATGTGAAACCCGGCCGCAGTAGGAAAGCCCCCTCAGGCTTCGTCCCACGTACTACAATGCCGCCTCGCAAACACGTACTAAGTCGTCTTGGTTTACAGGAGAGTTTTTGTTAACTCGGCGCTATCTGACCGGCACGGCTGGCATACGTTCCATCCTCCCCCCGGTACGTTACATCGGACGTCAGAAAGTCACACAAACAAGAGAATGTCAGCAGAGTTCCAAGTCGAGATACAGTACGATAAGACTGTCTGCGTCAAGTTCACAGTTATGCTGAGCGGGCAATAACCATTCAAAGATTGTCCATTCTGAAGAAGATTTTCATGCAGGGCTATTAGATGTGCAGTAAAGAGATAAGGGAGATGCATACTATGATAGGCAAAGTAGCGAGCGGATGCAATGAAGAGAGATAGAGTAAAGATAAGAGTGTCTGAGAAGAGAGAAGATAAAAGAGAAGACGAGAGAAGTTTGCTCGCCAGCATTTGAAGACCAAAAGATAAATTTTTGAACCGTAAAGAACTTGTGACCAGAGATTGCTGCCGCGACATTGGAACATCCGTTTCAAGGCATTTGAAGATGTTTTGCAGTTGTACCTTGTTCGCCAATCCAGAAGTAGCTCCAGTTATGCATGCCACAGCCTAGCTCCATGACATGAAACTTCTCAAAGATCAAGAAAATATGAATCGAATAAGCTCCAAGTGTGTTTCCACAGTTCGAGCCTGTCAGATATTCGACCGACCAATCTGGCTGGGGAAGGCTTGTTTTTCCAATTCGAAGATCAATCAAACAAATTGAGGCTGAGATGACTCGGAGGCCTAAACAACTTGCGGCTAGAGAGAGAGCCTGATTGAAGAGAGGAGTCATCCGAATGTGTAAGGCTTGATAGAATTGCATGAATTTTCGGAACAGCAACGAAACAATACCAAGAAAGAAAAAACTCCAGTAAACAATTCAACTAACCAAACATAAGATCAACATGATTGAGCATGTAATTGAGGCTCATAACCGACGGAATACAAGTTACGGTTAGACTTGTACTAGTCCAAAGTCACGCCGCACTGAGATACCACATCGACCTTCAACTGAGTCGTAACAAGACAGTTTTTGCTCAAGACCGAGTTTAATGCACACAAAACCAGAATTGAGGAGCACATGAGAGATAGACTGTATGCTAGGATGCCAGTGTGCCCAAGTATGAGAGGACCTTAGCAAGGCCTCGCAAACACGTAAGTCGTCTTGGTTTACGGGCCATCATCTATATCTCGGATCCGGGCGCCCCTCCCCCCGGGGCCCGGGCCGCCCGGGCCCCCGGGGGCCGGGGGCGACCGTGGCACGGCATCCGACCGTGACGACGACGTTGCTCACTCAGGCCCGCCGGTGACTGACGCCAGTCCGATCCGAGACTGAGTAGTATCGCGCTCCATAGCTCCCTCCCGGCGGCTAATTCGGGAGTTTTGGGGACAGAACTGTCTCGTTGACCCTTCCAATCGCTGAGATTTGCTAATGCTTTGCTGGGTCAACGCTACCAGCAAATGTGAAACCAAAGGAGGTCTGCAAGTGAGGCAAGGAGGAGGCGGCAGGAGTGTGGAGCCAAGACAAGGAAGGGAGCACCTCCTGGTGCTGCAAGAGTAGACCAGCATGTCGAAGCGCAGGTGGAAGAAGCGAGGGGCTTGTGCAACGATATCATTCGCTTTAGTGTGCCTCATTTGCTTGGATGGAGTGAGAGCCCAGTCGAGTTCACCATCCCTGTCCAGTCCAGTTTTCAACACATTGACGAAGGAGGCAGCAACGAATGCACCAGAAAATGTCGTGGATGAGATCGTTGAGGATGATCCCCTGGGGCATGCGGAAGTAACAAGAAAAGAGCTCAATGAAGTTCTCAGAAAGGTGATTGACAGGCTGCATTAGTTATTCTGTAACTTGATGCCCAGGCGCGCACTCTTGTGAAGAAATCGAAAATCGTCACGGGCGAGTCTGCAGAAGAAGCCAGGCAGATAGCTTCTCAGCAGGCTGATGCAGGAGCCTTGATTGCAGCGAATGAGGCGGCAGTTGCAGATGCATATGACGTGGCATCGGTAACTGCTCCAAGGCCGTAAGTGGACATGTATTGAGGTCCTGGGTGACATAAAGACTGACTCCTCTTGTAGATTTGCACGGAAAATACCGGATGATGGAAGGGTCAGGTTTGTAAATGCAGGGAAGGGAGGTGCGACAGTCAAGGGTTCAGCATTGACTTCAGAAGATGCAAGATTCCAGTTGTTATCTGCGTCGTCCACAAGGGATAAGACCAACCAAGAATGGGCAGGAGTTTTGAATGGTGCTGTTCAAGAGCAAACTACTCAACAGCTCGAGCACAATTTACAGCATGAATTCCTCTCTGAGAATTCTGCTGACGGGAAGAAAGGTACTGGATTTACTGGTGTATCCGATGGCCCTGTTTGGCATGCAGATTGGACTGCGTCTGCAACAAAGAATATTAAATCAACCAAGCCCAAGAGTGAATGTGTTGACGTCAGCTGCTTTGATCTGAAAACACAGGATGTCGCGAGTGTTGCAAGGAAAGAGTCGAATATCCCACCTGGCATTGGAATGCGAGGAATTCCATCAGGGGCTGCAGCGTCCTCAAAGGAATCGAACCCTTCTGATGGAAATGCGAAATCTGCAGTGAATGGTTGCATGCCAGAGCAAATCACATTGTGTAAGGCTGGCTGTGTTTCTCGGGGAAATCTGGAGATGGGAAGCGATCAGTCAGCTGATCGGACATGTGTGTCAAAATGTCTTGGACCCTGCTCGACTGCCTTGGGCTTTGACGCTCCGAATGCGCAGACGATAGCTCAGCAAATCAAGAAGGAAGAAAATTTGCTCAATGAATTCACCAAGGACCTCGTTTCTGCATCAAAGAGCACTTCGCATGCGGCTGTTAACAAAGATGAAAAGCAAAATCCTTTAGCCGATGACATTGTGAAGCAATCTATCAAGAATTTGCAGATGCGGGCAGGAAGCCAAAGTTCTTCCACATCTGGTGCCAATGGGATTTGGCATGGGGATACCAGCAGCAGGGATGGTTCAACAAACGCAGTTGGTGACGGAGTCAAACCGTTCCCTGCCATGGCTTCAAAGAGTGGAGAACAGACTGGCGTCTATGACTGTAGAGGGCAGGCGATTGTTGTTGGAAGTGTATTAGGCAAGATTGTGCCAGGGCAGCCTTGTGAGGACAGATTTTTGATTGCGACAGCTGGCATGTGGGTTGTGAAAGGATTCGGACAACCCTCAGCCGACAAATTAATCCAGTCGAGTCAAAACGACGGCCAGAGCAGGGTTGAGATTAACCTAAAAGGAGTATCTGCGGACTCGAACGGAGGAATCAAAGTGCAAATTTTCCCGAGGATTGGAGTTTTCGCCAGCTGGAAGATTATTCAAGGATCTGCAGGTGATATTTATCTTCCAGCAAACCTCGCAGCACTCGTAGCCGCTGGGAAGACCAATGTGGCTGGCGTACACGATCAAAGTCAATTCTCAGAGAAGTTGAAAAAGATGAAAAGACCCAGCTCAGATGGAACGAAGCAAGCAAGTGGGTCGACCAAAACAGAATCCATGATCGTGGATCGTCAGAAAGCAGACTGGAGCAAGACTGGGGTGTTCGAAAGTGAAGATACAAAGTTGAACATGTGTCCTGGACCTTCATGTCCGACAGATGGAAGGGTCAGTCGAGTTCATTTGATGAAAATGAGCAGCCCATTTTGGAAGTATGTAATTGCGTCTGCTCTTGTGGGGTTCATCCTTTCAGCTAGGGTATGTTTCACCTGCACCAGACCAAGACTGACTTGTTTTCTCTTCAGTACATTTGGAAGCACAGAGAAGCGATTGCAGAAAGCTCAAAGCCGAATGTGAGTCTAATCGGAGAGTGATGCAGTGCAAGTTTACTCTTTTGTTTGTCAGGAGTATGTCGAACTTCCTGACATTTGGGGCCGTTTTTCTACAACTGAAGCAGAGGACGTGAACAAACGTGGTGGAGCAAGGCCCTGTCCTGGTATGACTGCGAACGAAAGAGTAATTATGGTCGAGAATGCTTCTGACAGGATCATCATGGTGGATATTGGCGAGGTAAAGTTGTGATGTGAAGGGTCCGATCTGTTCACGTTAATTCAGACTAGTTCCAACCAGCCGGAGGATGCGAAGAGCAGTACAAAAGAGCGAGGATATCAGTGACCTTGAAGACAACAAGTATTAAATTCAGTGAACGTGAAGTCGTTGATTGTGAGAGAAGTCAGCCAGACCGGGCCCGTCCGAGCGGTGCGGGGACGCCGCGCGGGGCGGGTGCGCTGCCGGGCAGCCTCCCGAGTGCCGCTGCTGACTGCCCGGCTGCCGAATGATAGGCCGTGATGACGCTGTCAAACTTGCCGGGCCTCGATCAGTGATGCCGGAACTTTCGAGTGCACTGCTGTACTTATGGACTATTCTGCCTTCCTCGTTTAGAACCGAAATATCTTGAGGCGGACTTGAATCGTTGCAAAGGTTCTCTTGTCCGGGACTGCACCTCCTAAACGCTGGAAGCGGCGGAGGAGGCGAGCAGGAGCAAGAGGGACTCAGAGGAGAGGGAGAGGGACAAGAGTTGGAAGGTGAGAGTGTGTGGCATGGGAACCTTTGCATCCAGCTGAACGGTAAGTGTTCGCCAGGATGGGCAGCAGCGGAAGCACTCTTCTGCCGCAAGCGCAAAGAAAGGTAGCTGAAAGGATTTCAGCGTCTAAGGAAGCTCAGAAAATAGTCGAACAAGCACGGTAACTATGTGGTATGGTGTTTGTTGAGACCTGATTTTGAAGCAGTCAGGAATTCAAGAAGGAAATATCCAAGGACAAGGACTTTGGCAACGAATTTGACCATCACCAGATAGAGAAGATTCTATCAGCAGGTACCGTTTCAAGCGGCAATAAGAAAACTACTGGGGAACTGACCGCAAAACTCCGACCTGCTTTAGCAAGGTGAATCTTTGATAGCTAGATTCAAGAATAGGTTGAAATGTTTTCATTCTGCAGGGTGGAAGACAATGAGGAGGGTATTTCGGAACAAGACTTGAAGTTCATTTTTCTGTCAGCGAAGGCTAGCCCTGGTCATACACAATCTTTATACAAGGAAGCATCATATTCTAAAGTGCACATTGTTAGGATCCTACGTTTCTGAAACTTCGAAAAAGTTCTCCTTAAAGGAAGAGGATATTAGATTGTTGGGCAAGTACCTGGTATCGAGATTTTCCTTTGAAACTCCACATGTCATGATTCTTTGCGCAGGCCATAAATGATTTCCAACCCGATCCAAACTCGAAGGACATCCCTGTGGCCTCACGAAATTTTATGCAGTGAAAAGCTCAGTTGTCTTTGTCAAGGAAACAGCTGATGTTCAAACGATCTCCCTGAAAGTTCGTCCTCATGGTCAATAAAGAATGGCACTTTACAGTAACGCGGTACCTTCTTCCGAGCGAAGAATGCATCTTGATAATGTCCGTAACGAGCGAGTGTAGAAGAGCAAAAGTATATTGTATCTGTGACATGTCAGACAGCCAAGGAGCACACCACCCTATGATGAGGACCAGAATCGACACCATCGCAAGTCAAGATTTTCTTGCATAACTCGATCCCCGATTTCCCTTTGCCCATTTCCAGTAGCATCCTGACCATCTCTTTCAATATGAAGATGTCGTTTGGAACATTCTACGACAAGCAATCATTGCACTTCCGATAGTAAGAAAGGAGTCGTTGACCTGAGATGCCTCGAGTAAACATTCCTCGGCCTCATCGAAGTTGCTTAACTTGAACATGACTTGGGCTTTCAAAACCAAGCCTTGATAGTTAGAGGGATCTAGTTCAAGGAGCTTGGTTAGCCCCTCCACTGCTTCTTTGAATTTCTGTCTATACAGTTAAAAAAGCTCGGAACAGAACTGAACTTCACCTCTTGGTAAGTCAAATTCAGTTGCGCAAGAAGTAAAAGTGACTCAGCGTTCTTTGGATAGATTGCAAGAACATCCTTTAACAATCGCTCCGCGTGCGAGATATCATCACGCCATTCTTGACTGATTGCTGCTGGAATTTCCTGAAAACTGAACGAAGTTTGTCCTCGTTCCGGAAAAGCAGAACTCTTTGACAACATAATACATCGAGCAAGGTTAATCTTTGCATCACAATGCGAAGGGTTCAGTACTAGTGCTGTCTGGAGGAAGTCTTGAGCCATCAAGAGATCTCTTTCTGGCTGCAATGACATCAACTTTCCCAAAAGACAAAGAACTCCTTATGTCCAATCAGTTGTGTTGCGTCCAAACAGACATTCAGCGACTCACCTGCATGTTTCATTGTTGGCGTCTTCAACATGCCAAGAAGTAAAGCATAAGCCTTTTGGCAATCCTTGCGATTCCCTTTTGAGATTCCGCGCTCAACCAACACGATCGCAAGGTTGAAAGCTTTGTTCACGAAAAGAATCAGCATCCAGCATCGATTTGAAGAAATAATTGCCTGTTTCATAACAATCGTTGCTTTCATTCCATAACACCGTATACAGCATTTCCAGCACCTTTTCAATCATGTTTGGATGTGCAAGGCATCGCAAGTGGACTAGAGAACAATTACCTCCGAATTTGAATGCTGAGCCTTCGCGACCCATGCAAGACCCAACATGGCACATGGGTTGAGCCTGCCGCCATGACCCGAATACTTGGAGATGGACCTGGAAGGACAAGGAGGAAGTTTGTTTCAGCAACAGAGAACCAGTCGAAGACGTTACCTGCACAGATACACCTCTGCTTCCTTAGAGTTGCCTTGTATGATGCTGATCATACCTTTCAGGACCAGACAGCCCTCGTGATCATCCTCTTTTTGCAGCACTCTTTCAATCAGTTCCTTCGTCTCTTTAAGATCATTTTGCGCTGTCCGTGTGATGAAGCACAGGTACGACATTCCAGCAAGAGCGCCAACGTGGTCAGGATCGCTCTGTAAAATGGCAGCGAGCAAGGACTTTATGTTGCTCACTGCTGCCCCGCGATCGATATTGAGGTCTTTACGGCACTCTGCAAAGAGTTGGACGAGACGGAGCTGAGACAAGGAGTACCTAGCTGAATTCAAAAGCATGCTATCGCTGGGATTTGATCTGCAGATTGACTCAAGTAACTTGCAAGACCCAGGAATGTTTCCCAGCAGTCTCTCAACCCTTGCAGTGAGAAGTAAGATCTTGGGATCACTCGGAATTAGTTTAGAAATTGCGTTGAAAACCAAAAGAATTCTTCTCAAGGAGCAGTCGAACCAAGAAGTTTGGTTCGGAGACATGATCTTGCGTCCTTGCCAGGAAAAATATTTCTTGCTGTCTGTGTCCAAGCTGATGTTTGCAAGTATGTCTTCAAGGCAATGAAAATGTATTGTCTCTGCTGAAATCAAGTCAGAAGGCGGGGAGAAGATATGAGGTGTATGTGTATCTTGGAGGAGTATGCTTTGAGGTGGAAAATCGACTAGTAGATCCCCTGTACTCGGTAAGGGCAGGAAAAGACGAAAGCAGCTTGGAGGAACGGAATCGATAGGGTACGGCGTGTGAAACGAAAACTTGCTCTCAAGCATGAACACAAGGCACTCAAGAGCAGATATTGACGACAGCAGGTGCGCGCGGCTGATACCCTCGGGCTCCCATCCCCATCCCCATCCTCCCAGCCACTTTGGGTTCACGTCCCCTGAGTTCATACCCCCTGCTCGCGCGGAGGAGAAGGCGAGCTGCTCCAAGAGGTCCAGGAGGCTGTCGCAGCTAGCGTCGGTCCTGTCATGCAGAAGGAACTCGAAACGATGGTAGCTCATGAGAACTCGCTGAAGAGCGTCGGGCGGCGATACTCTGCAGGTGAACTCAATCCAAGGGGCAGCGTCGAGCTGCAGGGCCTCGCTCTTGGCCTGCTTCTTGAAGACCCTGATACTTCGCATGAAGAGAGCACGCGCCTCCTCGAGGTACTGATGCCCCCCAGGAACTCTGACGGTTCTTCTGACGTGGGCAAGGAGGGCCCACAGGACATGCTGCCTGTGGCGGAGCAAATCTTGGATGGAAGAAAGCGCTTGCAGGTAAAAGGCTGTTCCTCGGAGTCTCCCGCCTCCTGACAAGTTTTCGTATATGATCTCTGAGAGAAAATCTGCAACTCTCGCCATATCTGACAGGTTGTGATGACAGACGAGGAAACAATAGTTCAACTTGATCCTGTGTTTCAGCAGCAATCTTCGCTTCCTGTCCACGAAACAACGAGGAGCAAAAGCTTTATCCCAGGCAATTAACTTGTTGTATTGTGCCAGGGCCGAATCGATTTGATTTGTTTTGGCGAAAAGGTCCCCAAGGGAGGTACCGACTTCCATTGGCAGAAGGGCTTCGTTCCACATTAACTTAGGGAAGACAACTTTGAGACAAGCACTCTCTGCCCACTTCAAGAATTCCATTTGCCTTCTAGTATCATCCTCAGTGTCATTCTCAAGGACTGATAAAACATTCGCATATGAAAGATACACCTTTGGATTAACTCTTCCACTTTCGATGTTGTTTTGTAAGCGATCAATGAGTTTTTGGAAGGTATCGGTTCTCTTTGCGTCATCTTGTTGGACATCAATGGGTAAATGCATTGAAACAAGCCTTGCAAGATAGAAGTTTGCATCAACACAACCACGTTCCGTTGCTAGGAGTCGTTGTAGAATGTCTGTAGCAACATCGCCAGGCAATTTCATTTCCAGTTCTCTGTCATAAAAGTTCTCTAAAACGTCTGACTGTGTGATAATCCTAATATCAATTGCGTGTTCGATGCTCCGAATGTTGGCAATCATCTTGCTTTCATGAAGTCTCTTACAGACGTGTCGCCACTGTAAGCTTTGCATTTTGAGGCATTGTACTCTTCTGGGATCCAGGCAAGGTAAGTTTTCCCTCCATATGTGTTCGCATCCTTCTGGATTTGGATACTTCACACGGGGGCTGAAATAGGGCAAATTCAACAAGAAGACGACGTCAAAAGGGATCGGAGACGCGGGGTTGGCGTGGTAAGGATGAAGAGTCAAATGATCGGCATATTCAAGGAGGATCTCCCGATTCTTCGGTGCATATGTGACTGCTAGACGGCAACAGTATTCTCTCAAACCCCATCCAAAGTCTTCGATGTCTTCGGAATTGATCACCTTCAACAGTTCAACATGCGCTCCTCCACACTTCATTTCAAAATACAGCTGTCGTCCCAATAGAACAAGTATTCTTGCCAGAGATTTCTTTCCAGCTTGTTCTTGGTTCTCTGCTTGTCGGATTGCCATCAATAGAATATGCAAACTTTCTTGGAAATTCCCTCTGAACTGCATGAATGAAGCCCATTTTGATAAAGCTTCAATTTCATGTGGAGCTATCTCACATATCTTTCTGTAACAGTTTTCAGCTTCTTGCAATGCAAAGGACGAGCTTGACAGAAGTTCTTTGGTGTAGCTGTAATAACTAGATTGCTTCCCGATACTATCATTAATACACAGATGCTCAACCTTTTGCAGGAAGTTGAAATCGAGTGTGTGTGCTCTGCAAGCAAATTTCAGCAGACATCTCCCCTAACGAAATAGTATCAGCAACTGCATTTCACCAATCAAAGGCATATTCACAAGAAGCATCAAACTTGGAATATGCTTGCCTTTTCCGTACCGGAATTTGTCTGCAGGTCCACATTCCTTTGAATTGTTTCAGCATCAAAATCCTCGCATGCTATACTGATGATACGTTCAAAGCGTACTTGAGAATCACAATGGCACTGCTATAATCGCCTGCTTGCTGCAAAGATAATGCGACTGATTTCACTCGACAGATTTTTGAAGGTACAAATTCACAATACTACCTGAGATAGGTACGACAAGAGATGCCAAACTTCCACGTGTTTTGAGCTCAACCTTAATGCTTTCTTAAGGAGCTGTAAACTTCGTCCCTGGTTCTCGATTTGAAAGCCAGGATGCTTAGTAGCTTGCCAGGTTGTCCATGATCCCTTTCTGTTGATCCTTTCTCTCCGATATCCCGACAAAATTGAGGAGAGTTCGATGATGCTTTGTAAAGTATCATCATACTCACCGAGAAGCTCTACGGCATTGTTGAAATTTTCATTCCATACATACCATCTAGCCTATTAGATCAGAGGGGTAGTGTCAATTAAAGCGAGAAATGAAATGGTGAAACCTTCAGAACTGCGAGGATGGACCTATGCTTTTTGCTGGACACATTCTGCATTGCTTTCTCCCACGAAATTTTGGTCGCATCATATAACCCCCTTGCATAGAAGATGATGGCTGGAATGATGACACCCAGACGATTTGGGTGGTTCACAGAAAGTGAGTAGCAAACTTTGATTGCCTTTCTGGTCAATCGAATAGACTCGAACTTATCCAGCACTTTAGTGAGGCACGCCCTCCTGAACAGAACCTGAAGTCTTCAAGTTACAGATTACATGGCCAATCGATTGAAAACCTCATTGTCGTCTGGTTCGCTTACTAAAGCTTCATCTAACTCCTGCATTCATGTCAAAGTTCAGACACAGATAGGCATAAAACAATTCCAACCTCCAATCGTTGTTCTACATCACGCTTCCTTCTTGTCTTGTCCTTTCAAGATCAGTTAATTTCATTCACAAAATGTTTCAGGCAGTATACAATCGTTTCCATCTTCGATAAATTTTCATACTCTGAAGCCAGAACTTCGATAGAAGCTATTCGACCGATGCATTTGTAGCATTCGATGCAGCGTATTATGCAAGCAGCACAGACATTGTAAAAGTAGCCGCTTCTGAGATCGTCATTTGCAAAATCAAGAGTCCCTCCATTGAGCAAATCTTTCAAATACTCTTCAAAAGCATCTTCTTCATGATTGAGATTTGCCGAGAGGCTAACCTCATTGGCTGCATCCGACTTGAAGTTCTTGAAGATGTGTTCAATTTCTCCCCCGATCCCCATACTTGGCCAACTGCCACTGGTTGAAATTGCCTTTTGGTTGTTGTTTGCAACTTTGTCTGATGGGTCAACTCTCAACGCATGTTTCAAAAGACGCCTACAAAAAATATCATTGCAGGTCATCAAAACTCAAGATTGTATAACGAACAGTGCATCTGATTTGTTGTGACGGCAAACAAGATGGAAGAAGGAGAGATTTATCAATGAAGACCTGAACACTATGTGTTCTCGAAATTTCTGGTTTTCATCCAATCAGCCAGAAGCTACAAGCAAACAAAAACTAAGTCTTGCCTCTAGAACGATGCTTTCTTTTGATTTACGCTGCCAATGCCTTGAAAAAGGGCACAAACTTTATCATTGGCTCGCGTTGGTTCGTGCAAGTTACCTCTTTCGAGAATTTGCTTCGAGGTCTCGACCTGCAGACTCAGTTGCGGCAGATATCACCTAGAGATAGAAGGTTATCCGAATGGTTGGACAAAGCATAGAATTCTTTTTACCTGTTGATACAAATCTACAATCATGTCATGTATTTGATGTTTGATTGGATTCTTGTCATCTGCGAATGAAAACAATTGTACAATGGATGGCAGGACCAAGTCATCATTCGACATCAGCATGAGAATTGTGGCTAAATTATAGCTTGCGATCATTTCAAAGCGTTTAAGCTGAGATTTGGTTGCGAGTATTTTCATTGGTTTCAAAAATTCCAAAACCTAATAATCAGGTAAGTCAATTTCATATTCAGATGTTCGAATACTTCGTTCAAGTCCTTGATGGGCTGGACTACGTCGTTGAAGAGGTGTAGAAGAAGCATGGCTCTGTTGATTCTGGCTGGGACGAAATCGCTTTGTACCTTGACAGCTTTCGCATAGAATCGTTCAGCTTTCTCAAAGCTCTTGAAACTTTCAGCTGCAACACCCGCATTGTGCAAAAGGCTTGGATCTTTCGGATCGATACGAATTGCCTCTTCGAAGCATTGTAAACAACCCTCACGGTCGCCAAAGAGGTGAAGAACTCGACCAAGGTTGTTCCATGATTCTTTATCGTATGGATCTTTCACTACTGCATCCTGAAGCTTTGCTTTGAGCCCCATGAGATCATCACTTGCCAGCGATTCCAATGAACCATAGTTGAACAGCCGGGCAATGAAACCGCAGCAGATGAATGGTTTTGTCGCAAGAATGCGAAGGTGCTCAATGCTGCAAGTGGCTTGACAGCCGGTCAGCACCATGTTGCTTCCGCCAGGCCGCATGTCATGCGCCTTTGCTCCCCGCCATTCGTCAAAGTCATCGAAGTAAACCGTCTCCTCTTCGCCCTCCTCCATCTCATGAGAGCAAGGCACAGAGCAAGGCAAGCCTGAAGGTAGGCAAGGTTTCGCCGAGCATTTTTTTTAGGACTTCGAGTCAATCAGATCGATGACTAGCTACATCACAGAAGCTGCCGAAATACTCTTGGAGACATTTTAAATTCCGATCAGAATTTTGGAACTTCCAAATGCATTAGGAACTGTTGACTTTATGTTCATATTTTTTCAGTACCTTAACGTACAACGAACTTTTTTTTCTTGATTCTTTTTTCCTCCCTTGGGTTGTTCATCAGGAGACGCGCCGCCTGCCAGCAAACGTCGAAATCCTTCAGACTACCCCTACCCCCTCTTGATTCACCCCCACCCCTCTTTCTATACCTCAACACCCACTCTCAGATTGATTTGGACCCCTACCCCCGTGGAGGTTTTTCTCCACTCCTACCCCTTGTCGTATCATGCTAGTCATGTCGAGGGGATCGGGAAGCAGGATGGTCGCGCCGTGATCGGAGTGAGGATGAGGTTGTTGAGCGCTCAGGTATTGTGTGTACTGCTTCTCATCCTGCCGAGCGAGATCAGCACCAACGAAGAGTTGTCTCAGCCGGTTATCGGCGCTGCATTGAATTGGAAGTATGATCCATCACCTGGTAACAGATCGGTATATTTCGATTTGCAAATTGCAATGGGTAGGTCAAGGTATTGTACGTACCAGAAAGGTAGCGCTGTCATGTGCACAGATGTGGAGGACAGCAGTGCATGTACTAGGCCAGCGTGTCAGGTTGCGAAAGTTCATGGTATCCTGTGTGTGGGGCAGGTGGTAGCCAATCGAGAAGGGTTATATTTGAAGTACTCTGCTGAAAACGGGTGCCCTTCTGATTTGGATTTGTCTGACATCTCTTCTTCTGGGCGTGTGGGTAAAGTAAATGAGTTTCAGGTAGAGAACCTATTTGACAACCTTGAAACATGTGCGACCCCGAGCAGCAATACGTCAGGGATAGTGACAGGGCGCTTGAAGCATCAAGTCCTGATCGATGACGACACCATTGCTGTCGTTGCATGGTTATTTGACGGCAATGATCAGTTTCAGAACTCTGACATGGGGGAAGTCACAAGTCAAAACTTTGGAAGTCTGGAGTGTTTTTTGTCAACTGGCTTTCCTCTCTTTCGGATCAATGGCTCTTCATTGAATACCAGCAAAGGGTATGCATATATTCCAGTCTGTGATGGGGCAATCAAACAATCTTGGTTTCCCTCAGTTTCATTGTTTCAATTCAAGCCTTCAGGGGCCCTCAGTCAATTATTCTTTTCGTTCCGCATGAGCTGCTTTCACCCGTCGTTTGTTGATTACGGATGTGAAGGCACTTTGACAGCGTGTCCAGACTTTGTGGGTAATGTGTCAAATACGTTTCATTCAAGCAACAACTCTGAATCGCAATGCTTACTCAGCACGTGCAATGAGAAGTTGTTGAACCAGTCGTTATTCTTTCTTCCCTTCACATTTTATACTTATACGCAATTTTCCTGTTCGAACATCTCATCTCACATCGCTCCCCAGATTTTGACTTCAGGAGAATCGTTGGACAACTTTTTCGTATGTACAGTTGGCCAATCTTGCGAGATTCCAATTAACGTTACATGTCCCATAGACGGTTGTATCCTGACAAGCGCTGAAAATTTTGACGCTCTCAAGCCAGATGAAGTCGTTGAAATAGATCGGCAAACAAGCGGCAATGTCATTCACGCGTTTTACATTTACAAAATTCATAAGTTTGAAAATGTATACGATTTCAAAAACAGTGCAGCTGTTTTCTCGAACTGCTTCGTAGCCAAAAAGTTGAATTGCAGTGTTAGTCTTCCAAGCTGTCAGTCTCGTCCAGCGTGCGTGACGATACGATTGCAACCAGCAAGAAGCGTTTACAACTTTTATTTTGAGCTTCCAACTCCCACTGTATACATTTCAACTTGTTTTCAAGAAGATGTTTTGGCGGTGGAGTTGAAATTCAACACTTCATTTCTTGATTCATACATCCTGGAAGTTTCAGGTGGGGGCTCAGATTGCTTCTATAGAATCGATCAAGGCATGTTTTCACGATCGGCGCATTCATTATGCATGTCTTTCACATCATTGTTGGAAATTTCTGAGGTCAAAAATCCGTATCGATTTCGAATCTCGGTCAAGACTGACAAAGGGTATTTGCACGGGGGTGCTTCAAATGAAATATCTGTATTTGATTCAATTACATGTCGAGAAGCTGACTTGCTTGCTGTAACTTGGCATAGTCAAAAGTTGAGAGTGTATGCAAGGATGCCAAATGGTAATCCTTATGAAATCTTTTCTAAAGTCACAGGATCTCCTCAGCAAGGTGCGATTGCTATGGATGAGCGACACAGCACGCTGTATTCGTTGGTACCCAGTCAGGAAAATGTGGAAGATTCAGTTTTGCTAAAGATAGATCTACGAGGTTCCCCTTCTGTTGCAACCTCGTCACAGATTTTCAGGAATTTCTCTGTCTGGAATCTTGAATACAACGAGGCATATGATAGCTTTGTGGCTGTCAAAGTTTTTGGTTCAGAATTCACGGTATTCACTTTCAATTTTTCAAGTGCCAATGTTCAGGATTTGCTCCAATTGGAACGTCCAATTCAATTCGGCATTTCAACTTTTTGTACGAGATACCAATTGTACTTTCTCGTGGACGCTCTTGACTCGTCCGTTGTTGAAATAGATCTTCAGAACAAGAGTAAGAAGTATCATTCGCCATATCATTCTTCATCAAGACTAATTTCAATTTCGTTCCTTACAGAGCAAAAGATTTTATATGGAGTTTCAAGTGGCTGGCCTCATGATTTGCGCTTAAGTTTTCTAAAATTAATAGATGGGGCATGGCAGGTCGTGAATACAACATTGTTGGACTCGTCTCTTCATGATTCTGTCAATGCCATGGATCTTGAATGCTTTGCATGGTATCGGCTCAATGTTTCTCAGGGATTTGAAGTTTCTGTATTTGATATGAGCTCTTGGAAACTACTGCAATCGATCCCTTACCGAGAAGTGGTCGGAGATGTATTTTACCTATTTCCACAGAAAAATGTGAAGCCAAATATACAAGCATTGCTTCTACCTTCGATCAATACTAACCTTCAAGTTGTCACAGTTGCTGGAAAGCACTTTGGGTTCAGAGACTTGAACCCTGAGATTAAAGTTGATGATCTTCTCTGTGAAAGAACCAGTTGGTACCGAGATGACATGCTTGTGTGCGTACTCCCACATTTTTTTCAAAGAAACAAGGCAAACCAATATGAGTTCAAGGTCGAAATCCAGGACAAAATTTCTTCACCTCAGGCAACCGCTTTATACCTGGAGTACTGGATTGGAATTGTCCCTTCATCATCACCAGTTTTTGTTGGCTCGAGTTACTTCACCATTTCCGGGTTTGGTTTTCGTGAGCCCTTCAGCGATTACAAGTGTGCGTTTTCCACGATACAATATACCGCTGTTTCCTCAGAGCTTGTTGAAGGACAGAAGAACAAACTTGTCTTCAGGTTACCTTACTGGTCATCAGCAGCGCGCACAACAGATGTATATTTGCTGCGAAGTAACAAACATGATTTGAACAATTATGCCACAAGTTTGATTCAGTCGAACTCAACGATCTCATTTCATATGACTGAGACATGGAAAGGGATTGTGCCTTCAGCCGACTTTTTGCCTGCCTATGGAGAAGTGTTCTTCACTGTGTTGGGGGATGGTTTTGACTTGGATGAGAATTATTCTTGTACTTTAAATTTTCAATTCAATTCGTTTTCGACGATTGCAATTGCCGCAAACCATACAGCAGTATTCTGTAACTTCTCATACCGTCTCCTGGACTCTGGTATTGCGAACGTTTCTTTGCTAAGAAACGAACAGGTAGTACTATTTTGGCAAGCCGGTGATCATTTATTGAAGGAACATTCAATTCCTGTATTGTTCAAGGAGGTCTGGATTAATTTCAGTCCCTTATCTGTAGTCGGAGTGGCGAATCATGAATTCATTGTGGATGGGTCCGGTTTTCGGGACAGTTACGCTTGTGTATTTCATTCATTAAATAGAGGTGATGAATTGCGGTGCAATGCTACTGTGAATGACTTCGGCAGATCATTGTCATGCTGTGCTGCTCAACAATTAAGTTTGAATACCAGTGGACAATATTCTGTAACGATCGTATCCTTGTCAAAAGATTCTCCTGTCAACAAGTACGGATCAGAGGCGAAGCTTGAATTCTATGAGAAGGTGGAGAGCATCCTACCTGTAGACATAGAAATCAGCGGCATGAAATCGTTCGATGTTCGTGGATTTTGCTTTCAGCCAGGAAAGAATTATGAAATCTCACTCCTAGTCCAGAAGTACGACTTTAACAACGCTACTGTCTACGAAAGTTCATATTCAAGTCAGAGTTTTTCGTTTATTAGTCCAAGACAGTTGTTGTTTTATGTGGACACAAGCCTCTTTGTTTCTTGTATTGCAAACGTATCATTCTTTGCAAATGTTGAAAGTCATCGTAGTGCTCTCATTGCCAACCCTGGCCTCATGATCCACTTCAAAGAAAGAGTGATTTCGCTTTCTTTGGTTGAAGTATATGCAGCAGAAATTACTAAGATCCTGTTTAAAACTTCAGGATTCAACTCGGCACAGTCATATTCTTGCAAATTCTCACGGAATACAACCTCGAACGAGCTTGGTAACGAGGTTTTATTCCAATTCCCAGCAACCGTTTTGAACGCATCGTATGTGGAATGTTTGGTTAATATTTCCATTGCAGGCAAGGTTCTCGCTCAGATAGCAAGAACAGACAACACAATTATTGACTCAGGGGTTGAATTAAATGTGTTGGAATATTGGGACAAGTTGTATCCTGTCTATGCATCGACTGGGGGTGCAATAATCACGATTTTCGGCGAAGGATTTGATCATGCTTCAAGGACTTATCGATGCAGTTTCACACAAGAGAACGTGATTTACAATGCCACTGCTGATCCTGGTTCTGGATCAACCACTTTGGTATGTACTTTGCCGAGTTCGTTTCTCGCTGGATCCGTCACAGTTACTGTTAGTTCACAAGATCCTAGGGATCGCATTTACCCAATTCAGCTAAGGAGCGGGGGTCAAGGACGAATCATTAAGCTTATTGAAGAGATCAATCAAATATTGCCTACCCAATTTTCTGCCCGTGGTGGTACGAATCTGACCGTTGTAGGTTACGGTTTTGTGCAAACTGAAAAGTATTTCTTCAATTTCAGGAACATTCGAGTGACAAACGATTGCATTAGACATAACCAGAGCTATCTTGTTTGTCAGACTCTTCAATTCAATCACAGTTCCAATACAGATATTCTATATCTTATGAACTATGAGGTTGGATATAATGTGACGCTTCATTCAGTCAAGATTTTTTCAGAAATTGAATCCATAATCCCTTCAAGTGCTTCAGCATATCATGGAGCAATCTTGACGTTGACTGGATATGGATTTGATCCAATCAGAACATACATAGTTAGGGTTGCAGGATCATCAGCTGTACAAAAAAATATGTCCTTTTCCGCGACTGCAAGGAATCAAAATGAGATTTTTTCGAACTTTGCGATCTGGACATTTGAGTCAGGAATGACTTCCATTGAAGTTTTAGAAAATAATGATTCTGTCTCACTTGCATCAAGTCTTCAAAAATTTCTCATCTTCCCTGAAATCATCAGTATTCAGCCGAACCGATATGCTGCCGGATTACAGCAAGAGTTAACTGTCTACGGAGCAGGATTTGATCCTACTAGGAATGACTCCACTTATAGATGTCTAACTACGGCAGGCACTGCATCCAATCTCGTTCCAGCCGCTTCATACACCAAGCTTCTTTGTAATCTTTCTGCGTGGACTTTCGAAGCCCGCTCTACCTCCTTCTATTTGTTAGACTCTTTTTCACAACTAAACGTGACAGGAGTTCTGGATATCAACTTCACAGAATCCGTGTCTGGTCTCCAACCCAATGAATCTTACTCTCAGAATGGAATCTATATTACAATATTTGGTGCAGGATTCAACAGGGGTTCGAAATACAACTTAGAATTTTATCGCCTCTACACCGATGAGAAGTTGGAGGTTACAAATATGACAAAGATTGAGGAGAAATATATCGTGTTTTTCATTTCTTCCCCTTGGAAATTCGCTGGTGGCGATGTCAATGTTACTCTGAAGAATTCTGGATTTCATGTTCAGAATTTACAACGATTCCGTTTCAATTCTGTCATAAATTTTCTTGAACCAACAACTGGTTACTTTTTTGGATCCGTCGTACAAATTGCAGGTTTCGGATTCTTACTCAATCAAAAAACTTATACATTTCGCGTTACGGCTGGAGCAAATTCTTCTTGGAGTATTCAGTCTGAATCAGTAGAAGCTTCTTCGCCTCAAGTAATCGCTTTCCAAATACCAGAATGGAAGTGGGCTCTGGATGGAAATGGAACCTTCACTTTCTCTGTATTTGAAAGTTTCAGAAAAGTTCTTGTTGCTGACTTCTCAGATCATTTTGAGATCAAGGTGGGATGGATAGGCATCACTCATCAATCGAGGCTGTCTTTCAATGGAGGAGATAGTATCACTGTGTTTGGAGGTGGATTCAGTTCACGAGTTGATTTCTTTTGCAGATTCACACCAAGTGATAGCCAGGTATCGAATATATACAAAGAAGAACCGGCATTTGTTATGGATTTGAGGAGATTATCATGTCAGACGCCGTCATGGATCTTTGCAAGCAGCTTTGCGACATTTTCCCTTTGGTACTCTGTTGCTGGTCAAAAACGAGAAGTGAATCAACTATTATATCCCGTTGGCTCTACAAAAGTATTCTTCGAAGGGTATCCTGCACTGCTTGGTGGCACCTTGAATGGTCCCATACGAGGACAGCAGAAGGTTACTCTTGATGGAAATAATTTTGGGATGGTAGACCTGACGCCAAAAGTCCGACTTGGAGACACAGCATGTGAGTTCACGACATGGCTGTCGTCTACACAGATGGTCTGTGGTGTACCATCGAAGCATGGGGTTGCAGTGACCGCAGATGTTATAATATCTATCGGACCATATCGGGTAGGAAGCAGAAGTCATGCTTTTACCTTCGATGGCCCTTCTTTGAGCGAAATATCTGTGACGAGAGTAAACGCGACAAACAAGCTCTCGGAATGGTTCACAATTTGGGGCATGAACTTTCTACTATACGACAGCAGCCCGGCAGCCAGAACAGGGGGGACAGCCTGTGAAACAACAATTTGGTTTTCAACTAGTTCTATGAACGCCAAAAATGCAGCTGGGAATCAAGACTATGTTCCCGTTCATATGACCGTTGATTATTCAAGCTCAGTATCGACCCTATCACTTGCGTTTTCTTTCGACCATCCGGAAATTTCTTCTGCAGGTTTTTTGGCAAATGCTGCACAAGCTGGATCAATCTCGCTCTCAATCTGGGGATCTGATTTTGGTCTTGCTCAGATGTCCATGTCTGCGAGAAATGGTGGAACGAATTCGGAAAGCACAAGGTGGCGTTCTTTCACCTCAGTTACGATACGTGCGGTACGATCCGGGCTGACTACCAAAAGTGCACAAATATCGCTGGGTGCAACTAGGTTCTCAACCTCTACAGAACTATTCACAAGTGATGGATTGATTTTATCAAGTACAAAGGCGAAGAACAGCGCATACGGCCAATCTGTTAAACTCTTTCTACAAGGTTTCAGTCTTTGTCCGTTCGAATCGAGTGGCAAGTCATCGATTGGATCATCAATGGCCAGGGCCACTATGTGGCTGTCCACAACCTCTCTTCAAGCACATACTATTGCAGGAATTGCTCACACCAAGAAAGTTCAAGTCAGTGTTTCAAGAACTTTATATTCACTTTCTGAGGCTTACAGCTTTTCCTCGCCTACCATGTCTCTTGTTTATTCCAAGATTGATGCTGGAGCTTGGACTGAAATTCCAGTATCCTGGAATTTTGTGGGGCAAGACTTTCAAGTACTTTATCGTATGAACCAAATCATAAAAAGAACATTGTCAACAGGTAATGCTTTTCAACATACCGATTTGCATTCTGACTTAATTTGTCGAACAGATGACGATGTTTTTTCGGTTGACTGGTTGATCCACGACAACGCATTAGCAACAGTAAATGCTCCATCAAATTGGAATTTTGAAGACATTCAATCAGTCTCAGATCTGCAAAAAGTTCCATTTTCTCAGGATATAGTGCAGGGCTCTATCATCACGCAGAGAAGTCAAATCTATGGATCTTACGACAAGCAGGAGGTTGAAGGGACAACTCTAGAATTTGTTTCCTCGCGCTCATATGCAAGCACGCGATCTACATGGCAGGACTTCACTTTGGAAGTCGTTTTAGTTAATCTCGATGAAAATTGGATTGGAGTCACGTTTCGTTATGTAGATGACAAAAATTATTATCGTTGGGAGATGAATGCACAAAATAACATCTTGCGTTTGAAAAAACGTAAAGAAGGAATTCTTTCTGTCCTGTACGAAAACTCTCAGACAAAGATATATGATAGCAATATTGTTTATCGGATATCAATCAGAGTAATTGAGAACACAGTGGAAGTGTACATGGATGAATTTTCCAAAGCTCCTCCATTTCCAACTCTTGGGACTTTACTGGTACAAAGAGAAGATCCTGACCTGGGACTATCCAGGAAGGGAACCATTGGAGTTTGGAGTGCAGGGAGCCTTTTGTCCTGCTTCTTGAGTGTAGGGGTCTATCGTCCATTGCAAGTTGCACGAATGAGTAACCTGATTGTAAATGGTGGAGGTGAAATGACTCTGCATGGAAATAACTTTGGTCATTTTGCCTCACTCAGACATCGTATTCGACATACCGCGGGTGAAACAAGTCGATGGATATCTGACAGTAGTATTTGGTGTAGGAACCAGCCTGGACAATTTGCAACCAACAGATTATCGATCTCCCTGATGACCGTTGGTACCATTTCAGAAATGCTTTCGTATAATCATCCTGCTTTGAGTTGCAGCATCAGGTCGAATACTGCAAGTACTGGATCCCAGAGATTGACTGTTTTTGGCAATAATATGGCCGAAAAGTTTTTCAGTCAACAAATCAGGCGGGCAGGAACAGCCTCAGAGGCTACTCGATGGTTTACAACTTTTGAAATACCTTGTAAGGGGTGTTTTGCTGAGAAATGGGCCTCAGATACGTCAATTCATGGGTATACCAGCGGTGGTATTGGGTCAAGTCAACGATTGATGGTATCAGTTGGGATAATATCTGGTACCATCAGCGATGTGTGCTCCTTTGACGTACCAACTTTGAGTGGTTCGAAACGAATGAATGCAATTTCAACTGGCTCTTCAATGGTAACCATAGTTGGACAGCATTTTGCAAACAATGCCAATACAGCAACAGCAAGAATAGCAATGAATGGAGGAGGAACATCTTCAGAAGCGACGACATGGATCTCTCAATCTAGTGTAGCAACACGACTGAGTCACATGCACGGCAGGACAAGTCTGGCGATTGTTACCCTCAACCAAAAAATTGGCTCAAATACACAAACAATCAGTACCGACACTCAGCACATCAGCACTATATCCAAAAACAACCCTTCAACAGGCACAACAATGTTGACAATCAAGGGAGCAGGGCTCGGGCTCGGAGGGCCGACGGGAGGGGCGCGGGGGGCCAGGACGGCGTGCGAGGCGACGGAGTGGGAGTCGGACACGTCGGCGCGGTGTCTGACGGGGTGGGGCTGGGGAGGGACGGGGAGCGGGCGGGCGACGGTGACGGTAGCAGGGAGGGCAGGGAGCGCGACGGAGGCGTACTCGACCGACGCGGCAAGGGCAAGCTCGCTTGTACGGGCGAACGCGGGGGCGACGGGGTCGTCGAGCGTGACGATAGCCGGGGCAGGGCTCGGGCTCGGAGGGCCGACGGGAGGGGCGCGGGGGGCCGGGACGGCGTGCGATATGAAGGATCGTTGTGGCTGTCAGAAACAAGTCTTGTCTGTCATGTTTTCTCAGGGTTAGGTGGCTCGGGTTCTGTTGTTGTTACTACATCGTTGTTGCTTTCTTCGCTGTCTTCCTCGTTTTCGTTTGATAGCCCTGATGGTCTCATGGTTGTTTCAGCAAACGTTGGTTCGGCGTATGGAAACAGTCTGTATATAGATGGGTCGTTCAGCACGTATGATTTGACCTTGTCATCAAGAATTTTGTTTACGAGTAGCGAATCAACCCAATGGCTTTCAGAAACAAGTCTTGTAAGCTTACCACCTGCTGGGACAGGTGGGCAACAATCGTTGATTGTAACAGCTGGTCTGTTGGTATCATCCAGAAGCCAACTCGTCTCTTATGATCAATACAAGATTCTGAAAATTTCATCGGAAAGTTGCCTGGATATCACTTCGACGAACATCTCCTCTGATTCGATCCAAATTGAATATTCGAGCGCTATTCTAACTGTGTCAGGAATCAATTTTGGTAAACAAGACATCACCTCAACCTATCAGATTGGTCAATCAAGTTGTGCAAGTGTGCAGTGGACCTCAGACACCTCAATTGTTTGCACAACCACGGAGAATGTTACGTCATGGTGGTGCAATGATTGTGTGGCTGGGAAGTACACGGAGTACATAGACTCTCAGAGTTCCGCATTCAATTGCGTAGATTGCCCGGCACTTTCAACCTCAGCGCTGCGATCAACCTACTGCTGCGTTTATTGTCAGAATGGCACATGTGACCAGTTGAGTCTGGCGGAAGCATATTCCCTGCCTAACGCCTCGTGCGTACCCACAACTCCCACAAACCACATTCGAGGGGGAGTGCCATTCGCGTCTAGCTCCTCAGCAGCAGGATGCTCGTTCAGTGGGCAAGACATCGGTGGGCAGTACGAAGGCGCATTGTGCTATTCGAACATCAATGACGGGGTCTATGGCAGCGGAAGCCAATGGAAATCGAATGCTGATGACAATGCATCGTTTGTGGGGGTTGTGTTCAATTCAACTCAGAGAGTGAAGTATGTTTCCATCGTGGCGTCGTTAACATCCGATTACAACTGCACACTAGGTGCAGTGTGGCAACTACAGTATCTTCCTCTGAATTACTCCAACGCTAAACCTGAATATGGGTCTGCATACTGGTTCAATGTTGGAAATTTCAGCCTGACAACGTGGGGAAGGAACATATTTGAGATAAATGGAACAATCCTTGCAAATGCAATTCGGCTATATTCAACGGCACCTGCCAGCAGTTGCTTAGATGAACTAGAAACGTTCAGCGATGGCGACACCATTCCGAGCGTGAATACGACATGCCAGGAAGTTCTTGATACCAGCTACGGATCAGAGGGGACGTGCGAAGCAGTATGTGCAGGCACTCGCGTTTACAACTCTTCTTCTTCCACTTGTGTGTAGCGTGCATATATCAATAAAGTCCAATACAAGAACTATATCCACTCACAGCGTGTTCTGAAGCCTCCGACTGATTCCGGTGGCTCACTGGGCCTGGTGGTACGGCATGCGGCAGGTATGGCGAAACCCTCACATAGTAGAACACGGCCCGCCTCGGAATGGAACATTTTCTGAGGCGGGCTTCTTGCGGTTTGCCTTAGCCTCCTCTCCGGTGCTCCATCGCTCTCTGGTGGGGGGGATCTTGATCGCTGCTGCTGCTCTCCTGCCGCATGTTGCCATCCAGGATCCAAGACGAGGAGACCCGCATGAAGGTCTTCGAACAGCGCAAACTTGATCTTATCCGACGAGCCATCGAGCTTGTACATACCTGTGACTGTGAAATACAAATGTTCATATACAGCAAGTCTCTCAAGAACGGGGACGAACCAAAAGGATCCTTGACGCAGTACTCCTCTTCAGACGTTGATCTCTTGCTAGCAAACTTCCTGGACGAGGAGCGTGTTGAAATTCTGACCGATCAGGAATATGATAAGTTGAACGTGAGGAAGGCAAGCGGATTTGTTGGATGCTCATGAAACCTGCAGGCTTTGCAACAGAGCGATGCGGATGCGACTCAAGCAAGTGAAGGTTGTAGGCAGGAGACGGTCACTGCGGATGTTCAAGCTGTGGCAGATAGGTATCTCGGGCTGCAGTTCCAGCGCTGTATTGACTGTTTCAGGGCTCCAAGCACAGAAGTACAGGCAACGAGCAATGCCGCTCGGAAGCCAATCATGTTGGTAGCCGGGGGAGGATGTCTGTCAGGGGCCAAAGCGCCTCCTCGGTCAGCAAGTGTTTGAGGGACTGACCTGAATGAGTCTAAAGTGTCTCCTGCAGTGATGTGCCTCCTCGCACGCACACGAACGAGCACGGTTTGCCTCCTAGAGAGATGCCTCATGCAGGTGTGTATGCGATGATCTGCCTGAGGCCTCTGATCACAAACAATCAGTCAAGAGAGACTTGCATGCTAGTGATAATGAAACGAACTTGAACGAGGTCACTGAAGGTTCCTACAACCCTGCGATTGAATTCGTCCTCATTTTCTGCAAGATGGTGCCGACCAACCCGAAGCAAAGAAGGCAAAGAAGAAAACACTGAAGGAAACACTGAAGGAAACAGGTCTGGAAACACTAAAGGAAACAGGTCTGGAAACACTAAAGGAAACAGGTCTGGAAACAGGTCTCCTGTCTTGTGTGTTCGATCCTTCTTTGACGTCTGAGGTTCAGCGAATGATGCAGACTTGGACAACGCAGCAGAAAGTAGCACACTAGGTAACAGCGAATCCTGGATGCTGATGGTAGAAGAGCCTTGATGAAGGATGCCGCGTCCGATGGTGGAGACTTGAAACGATTATCATTTGTAACCCACAAGCTCTCCCGTCAATCCATTTATTCTCAATGAATCAATCTACCCAGATCTAACAGAGCATCATACAACATTGTGAGAGCACTTGGCATACAACTTCAAACCCTTGAGATTAGTCCTTCAAGGGAGGGACACATCGCCATTGTTCAGACTCCCATCGTCTTTGCTTTCCTTGTTCTTGGAGTAGACCCATGGAGCAACCACACCGATCCAAGGCAATCCGCGGTACTTCTGAGCATAATCAAGTCCGTAGCCAACCACCTTCCAATCCCACGTCAAAACTCGTTGCTTTTGTTCCTCGTGAGACTTACGAATTTGTTTGGAATTTTCCACCCGATGTACTCAGCAGTGATGTCAGGCAAGGTCATCTCAAACTGCAAGGAATGATCAAAAACAGGTCAGCCTCGGGTTCCGACAGCAGACTGTAGCAAGTAACCTTGTGCAAGAGTACACATGTCCTGATGGATCGTGGTTCTCGTGCATTCAGCTGCTTCAGCATGTAGCGCAAGGTGTTTCCTGTGTCGAGAATGTCTTCTATGACAAGTACATCTCGGCCCTTGATGTCCATTTTGAGGTCGAGGACAAGTTGAACAGCTCCGCTTGATGTCGTTCCTGAACCATACGACGAAAATGACATGAACTCCCAGATGTGATCAACATGTAAAGATCTGAGAAGTCGAATGACTCTGTCAGACATATGAATCATTCGTGATGAATTGTTACCGAACAATGTCCGCGAAGAAAGTGGTTGCTCCCTTCCCAAGCAAGGATCAGAAGAACGATTGTGCGTACGATAGTAAAACACACCTTCAAAGTGCAGATTACAATCAAAGGCTTCTCTGAGTTTGTGTATTCCTTGGATATCTCTACCAAAAAATTATTCCGAGGTCAGGATATGGCCAATGATCCATGATTTTGCCTCACCCTCGCCAAGCTCTTTGACTCTTTGCTTGATTTGCTCTTCTGTGAACTTAGCGGATTGTTAGCCTTGTCCCCTTACAAAGTACAAAGAGGAGGAGACAAAGTATACCATACCATGACATCTTCAATCTCAGAAGGATCCATGAACCCAGGAAACGAAACCTCCGACTTTCTCGACATCCTGAGAAGACCTGATTAACTAAACAAACATAAAAGTTCTAGGGCCTCCTCGGTGAACCTCATTTGCCCAGCTTTCTCGTTTCCCATCGTTGGAATTTATCTGCGGTCCTCATATCTTCATAACTTTCCATTCCATCCCCATCCTTCTCCCCCCCTCACCATCTACCCCCTGCCACTACTTCCTTTCCTCGTGCATGGCCTCCATGCCGGCTTGAGACCTACTTCGGAATCAGTTAACACGGCGGCCCGGGCCGGCCTGGCACTGCCGTCACGGTGACCGGCCGGGCCCGAGCCTCCGGTCGGGTCGAGTTCACTGAGCCAGATCGAGTTCACTGAGCCTGGGATAGGGCGGGCGGAGATGCTGACTGTTAACTAGGTTAATTAAAACGCTGCCATCCAACAAAAAAGCGGTTCTAGCCCTTTGAAAGGTTGATTCCGCTAAGATTAGAAAGTTTCGAAGATGTCACGAGTCTGCCAGTTTCACATGATGGATTCTCAGGCGGCGAGAGTCCACTTGTTATTTGATAGTACGACTGCTTAAACCCTTATGATCTTACTCTGTGCCCTTGCCCGCAAACGCCGCAGTGCACGCACAAACAAGCTGGGTGCAATCGGACGTACTTCGGATAGAGATTTTGATTCCAGTGTAGCCCGATCAGCTTTCCTCTTCTTCTGCTTAGAAGACCTGTGCTGCATTGTCGAAGAGAATAAGGATGGGAGGAAGGAAGGAAAGAAGAAATGCCAGGCATTATGAAGTTTAACCTTTTAAGAACATCTTCAACTGATGCGAAGTAGAGTGGAGGTATGGCAGAAGACTTTGGCAGGGAATCGGTGAGATGGGGAGAGACGGTCAGATAGGGATGATGACACTGTTTGGTTCTCCACTAGTTGCCATCTGCACACATACAGTACACAGACTCTGCTTTACAAAGAGTCACAAGTTTGAGTTTCCTTGCCTCCCATATAAAGCGAACAGGCATCGAATCGAGTTTACATGTTTCACCACAGTCAATGCCTTTTACTTGCGTTCAAATTGTTTTCATTCATAAACTCACTAAAACTAAGCAACAACGTCAAATCATTGAATCGCCATTGATTCCTCGAATACGGTCAGAGTATGAGGCAGGTCCGAACCGCTTGGACTCTTCTAGTCTCCTGTATTTTCACACAAAGTTCAGTAAGATGTGAGAAACAGAAGAAACGGTTATATAACCTATCACATTCAGCCTCACAGATTCTCCGTATGACCTGATATCCCTGTGCTCCTTGTTGACGATGTCATCCTTCGACAGAAGAATACCTGTAATGCAATCACATTCTTCATACTCACAGCTTTTCAGCTTCAAGTGCTGTTTACCGTAGAGTTCAATCCCTGAGATGCATAGACGGTGGTTGCCAGAAGAGTTCGGTCCTGTTTGCAGAACTCTGAAATGCGAGAATGGAATATTGCACTGGATGCAGACTGTCATGGAATGTCGCAGCGAACCAGCTCTCAAAGTCATGGAATGGTCGTTGTTATGCTTCCTCAGTGTGAACCAATTAGTCCCATCCACAGATCCTTGAAATTCAAAGTTCCTGGTAAAATCAAGTCAGTGACACTTGATAAAGCACCCAGAACTCACCGGATCATCATCGCTGGGGTGCTGAAGCCATGCCTTAGCGTGTAACGTGTCGGGACCAAGAGTCTCCCTTTGCCAAGATGTACTGAAAGCCAGCTCAGCGGAGTGTCCGACGTGTACATGTCCACGACATCCCGACCGACAAGGTCATATACGTCGCCTTCACATATAGGGAGAGGATGATCCGAGTGGGATACATCTACTATCCCGGTTCTGGCAGGATTTGCGAAAGATGCTGTCCTTGTGCCCAGGTAGTACATGACCCCACGCTCGTCAAAGTCGTGATGATATTGAAGGTGTACTATATTGGTTGCATCTGCACCAGACGAGTAATGTGAAAGTTGATTTCCTTTCGAAACCATCTCAGGTGAAGCGTCTCCTAGTGGGTTGAACTTGATTCTCCCGAAGAACTCGACCGCATTCAGGCGAATGATGTGGTTTCCACTCGAGGTGATTCCAGTTACCATTATTCGAAGATATCTGAACATCATGTTCAATTTCGAAATGGAATGTTCGTCGTTCAAAATGGTAAAGTTTGCCCCTTGTGACGGTCTTTTCAATGTATCATCATTTGCATGTGCACTCAAAGTCAGCCACTTCTCCCCATCGTTGGAGCCTTGTATATCCCAATTGCGCAAGTGATTTCCAGTGTCTTCGGGTCCTTGCTCTATATAGTATGATGAGGGGAACACAGATATCTGAGGACCAAAGTCAAAGCAAATCCAGCTGCCAGCCATGTCTTTGGTCTCAAAAGAAACATCCGATTGCCGAGGGCGGTCAAGCAGTCTGGTGATATGACTGTCCATAAGTGAGCCTGATGACGATAATGTGACGTGCATGAATCTGAACGCGTCAGCTGCAGGGTTGACCCAGTCATGTCGGTAACCGTTCGTCCCAATCCAATGCAACAATCCCCTTGGCCTCTCTGGTCTGATATCAAGGAAGCGAACCTCAAAGTCTTGAGCTTCTGTCCAGTACTTGACATCATCGTCAACGGCGACAGGAATCCATGTTAAAGCTGGAACTTGGAATTCTTCTGTTCTTCCATGAGTGTCAAGCTTTAAGCTCATCAATTTCAGCCTCACGATGTCATCGGGAGTTCTCTGTGTCACCCAATGCCACTGCTTCAAATATCTTCGCTTGAATATCAAAGCTTTTCTTACAGAAACAATACGCCACTCTCTGAAACAAGTTCGAAGGCAGATTATTCCATGCCTCAAGTAATTCATACTCATGTCGTTCTCGTCATCATTTTCAGTCTGCCCCGAATTTGTTTGCCATCTATGCCATTCCCTGACAGAGATTGTTGCATACGGTCGTACGAACAACTTGGTTGTTGAAACTTCTTCAGCCTTCAGCTCATTCTCACCATATGGCTCAAGGTACAAACCAGTCAATGTCAGCGTCGCTGAAGAACGTTTATTCGATGCAAGCATGGACGTATGGATAGGAGGATCCGGACAAATGACTTCGTCATCCAGAGCCTCTGCTGGTGAAGGAGTCTCTGGAAAGCTGCATGATGAGTCATCCATCTCCGACTCTGTGGGAGGCTCAGACTCCGTCAGCTCTAGCATCACTTTCTGCAAGGATTGATCTTGTTCCTTCTGGAGTTGTTGTAAAGCCGCCTCAGCCTTCAAGACTGCAAACCTGTAATCTCTATAGAAGCCCTGGATCACTCTTGCAGCTACCTCGTGTTTCGAAGTATAATTTCTTCGCATAGCAACGAGTCTACCAAAAAGTTCGACCTTGGAGATGCACAAGTGTTCGCGTCCGCTGGAATTGCTTCCAGTCATAAGGATACGGAAGTATCGAAATGCTCGAAGTGGTTCCGTGATGTCGTTGATGTAATGCAGGCTTGACGTTATCTTCTGAAACCCTTCTGTGATTCGGAAATCGTTCCTGTGCTCTCTGAGAGTCTGCCAATGTCTATCATTGTGGCTTGCTTGAAAATTCCAACTCCTCAAAGCGTCGTTGCCATCAGCTTTTCCATGATAAACCTCATAGCATGTAGGAATGAGCCCGAATCCTTCTCCCAAATCAATCTCGATCCAAGAACCCGGCTCAGCCGCCAGGCAAAACTCTGTGAGCGGACCAGATTTGAAGAAATTTGCTCGTAGCTCGCCAATTGAACCCTCAATTTCGTAGGTTGAAATCTTCAATTTCAACTTGGGATCCAGTAAGCCCGAAGAGAAATTCTTGTCTGGCACTGCTTGACTGCGAGCGAGATATTCAAAGACACCATTGGAATCTTCTCTTTCGTAGTTGAGTAAAACAGTGTGATAGCTGTAGACAGCTTCAGAATGTAGATGTGTATACTGCCCATTTCTGATGGTTTTGAGATTAGGCAAGGACAGGACATCCATGATAAAATCGTTGATGATAAGATATATCGGTAAATCTCTCTTTCCCCTTGCCTGCATAAACTTTTCTGCATATTTCTGCTGTTTCAACAGATTTTCTACTCGCATTTGACGTCTCGCTGCAGCCTGCTGGGTATCGAAGTAATAGTTCAACAATTGGATGGCTGCAAACGTAATCAGCACGTTTACAGGGTCCGTAAGGAACACTTTCTGTATCGTGCTGATGCTAGAAGAAGTCATCCAACCAAAGGCCATCGTTTCCTCAAATGTTACGCCGAACAGCATGTTCCTGAGCAGAGAGTCAAAATGACGCAAAAACACAACCATTAAACCAAGTACTCACAGGTAAAGGCAGAAAATCATGTAGGAGACCGAAAGAATGTAGGCAAATACCCCAACCCATGAAGGAAGTGCCCCAGCAGAGGTAGTCGATGTGTGCTTGAACGGAATGAAGCTTGTTTTCTTTGCAGCCTTACCCCTCTTTGAGACCCTTTGTCGAATTCGATGGACTATCGTATTTCGGCTTTCAAGTTTGGAGAGAAAGACATCTAACAACAGAAGTCAAGCATGCTAGAAAAGACCAGATAAGCACGCATAAATCACCTGCTGCTCGTCTTGCTGCGATAACGGACCTTACAGCCTTTAGGAAATCACCTTTGCCTTCAACTGATCCCTTTTCAGTATATCGATTCTGAATCCACCAGCTGAGCGAATTGGTTGTTCTCGCGGCTTGCCCTGGTCTGAACTTCTGCCTGGCTCTCTGCACAAGCCTTATTTCACGTTCGTATCTACTGATTTTTTCTCTTTCAGATATGACTTCGAGAATGCTTTTCCTCTTTTCCAGATTTCCTTTGAGTCTGTTGCCTCTTCCTTGAGCCGTTGGTTGAGTCTTCCCTTGTTGATCTTCGGATTGTTCAGAAATCGGTCTAATAGGTGGATTGGACGGTATGGAAACTTCCTTGGGAAGGATTGCTTTGACGTTCGATTCATCCTGGACTCTTGATCGTTTTTGCATACTTTGTTTCTTTTTCAACGCTTCTCGTCGTCGCACATTCTACCAAAAAACTCCATTCAGCAAAACGCCTTGAAATTGTGAAGAAGACTCACCTTAAAGAGCATAATGAAGAACACGGTGGTTGGAACCTGCAACCAGAAATGCGTGAGCGTTAGTGACAGGTGGAAGGGCAACTCACAGTGATCAAACTGGCCAAGACTCCTTTGATCAGTGCATCAGCAGGAGTCGAGGGGTCTTTGCCGTAAAAGATTGCATTCGCTGTCATGGAACTGACAATGTAGCAGAAAAAGCATGTAAGCATCTGAGTTCTGCTGAGCTGACTGTAAGGTTTTGCGTTGACAATGTGAGCAAGATTATGCTTCTCTTCAAGCATTTTGATGAGCTCATCTACGGGCCTGTATTTTGAATTGCGCACTGTCCGGTCCCGATCTCGAATGAAATGGGCGGGTGATTTAAGAAATTCTTTCAGTTGCTTTTCATCAACATGTCTGCTCAGCATTACTGCACCGATGTAAACAAACAAGATTGCAGCCATGAATATAATCACTGCAAGTTGCTTTCCCTTGGCTGCCAACAAAGCAGATGCACCTCCAATGGGATCAACCATATTCACATCAGGTGCTGGTGCGCTCTGTGAAGATGTGAAGTCTGTGAGATGGAAGCACTCGCATTTGATCCCGTCAATATCTAGTGATGAAACGGCACAACCCCGAGAAGACCAATCCTTCTTGTTTGCATCCCAGAATGTGCAACGTTCAACCACTGATGAGGCATTGGAGGAATTGGTGAGACTCAAGTTTGCACTCTGTCCAAGCAAGGTTGGCTCGGTCAAAGGAATCATGAATTGGATTGGCTCCTGCGTTACGACAGACACGCCTTTAATCTCAAAGCTAGTGATGCCGCTAATAGCCTGTGCAGTAGTGTTTGGTTGGTCCAGGGCGTGAATGTTACTACCTGGGCTGAACTCCAAGATTTTCAGATCTATTCCGATCGAGGAAGACGAAGACTGGATCGACTCATCGGGAAGCTTGAAATATCCTCCTGTGGTACTAATATTCAACCCGCGCGTTGACCTCCCATCGTTTGCAAGCCGCGAAACCGTCGATGGTATTGGTCCATCAATTTTCCTGGCTTTCTGGCCCGGAACAAACCCCAAGAGTGCGACATCTGTAAGCGACTCGAGCTGAGAGGCAATATCAGCAGTCTCGTTGGATGCGCTATCTGAGCTTCTGAGAGACTCTGAAAGAGATTGTTCTATCACTTTGTTCAAGTTGAGCAGAGTGTTGTCACTTCCACCACCTACTTGCGAAGACCCCGTCAACAAATTTGTGACCAGACTCCTTGTACTTTCCCTTTCTGATGCCTGGCCCACAGAACCAATGCCTGTAGCAGATTGTAGTCCGTCGCTGGCTGTATCAAGAAGCTCTGAATCTATTCTTGCGACTGACAATACTGAATCGATTGCTCCAGTGAGAGTCGTTCTCAGTGCAGTATCGCTCTGCAACAACCGTCTCCTGTAGGACGGACGTAGGTTTACTGTGGTTCCAATTCCAACGATAGTTTGTAAGACCTTGGATTCGTCACCAACGCCCAGGCCAAGCTCGACAGATTGCACGGAGTCTTGAACCGAAGGGAGGCTTGATTCATTCGATTGAACAAGAACAGTTATTTCTTGAGTGTCTGTGCACGCATCAAACACATCGCAAATCCTTGCAGACAAGAAAAGAAGTCCGTCTTCACGATCTGAAGGTGGCAAACGAATGTTCATTGTCGGTGAAAGAGATCTTCTTCCAAGAAGTTTGGTTTGGTTCCCGCTGTGCAGCTGCCATGTGTAGGATAGTGGTTCATCTTCTGGATCATCAACCCAGTTAGAACACAAACCAACAAAATCCTGCGATAGAGCGATGCCTATTGTTGGAGAAATCTGTGTCGATCCTGCTGAAGGGGCACCGTTGGTCGGAAAGATGTACTCGCTAAACGAGTATATGTCCCCACCCTCAATCCAACCTTCCAGCCTGACCTTGTACACAGAACCTGGAATCAGCGAATTCTTTTCCAAAACGAAATATGCACTATCTTCTTGGCTTAAAACCTCGTATGAGTCGGATTTATCACCTGCCACGATTTGCCAAGAGAACTTAGCAATTTCGTTGGTTCCGAGGGGAGTCAGACTACCGCTGAGCTTGAGTCGCTCCTTCACATTTTGCTTTCTTGCACTAATGCCATTAATTGTCACTCCAATGAGATTACTCCATCTTAGATTCGATGGAGTAGCGAGCAACCGACGGCGTATTTGACTATCAGGTGCAATTACCTGTACATCAACATATGTGGATGACGTGCGTGGACCGGGTTCTTTGATTGCAAGAACAGTGAATCTATAGGAATATCCCACTTGCAGGTTTCCAGACGGAATAGTCAGGGTAGGGGTATCTAAATACATTATTCCATCTTTGTCATCAAAACAAAACGGCAGCACACCAGAGTTTTCGACACATGACCATTGAAAACTCCACGCGTCAGGAGTGAAATCGGGGTCATAACTGTCGGATGCATCCAAAACCAAGAACTCATCTGATGTAATCATGTTCTTCGCTCTCAGTTTCGCCTGGACAGGTTGCCCTATGATAAATAATGTGACATTTTGCTCGCCGTATAATTCAGGTGCTTTAGACATGGAACCACGGAGGTTTAGGATATATGTGTTGCCCACAACAAGAAACGAGTTGTCTACATAAAGCTTGCGCGAAAACATCGTTGCACTATCGAGGGGAAACTTAGAATCAGAAACAATCCTCCATTCGAAGAAAAGATTTGTGTCTTGTGATACGTTGGAAGACATTGTCGATGTGTTGCATGGCGGCAACGCTGAATATCCCTCCACAGAGAATCCTTTTTCCCTTGTGACAGATTGGATATTCGATCCAAGTATGTATACCTTAGGCAAGGGGTACTGTGAGACAAGAATAGGAATTTCCTGTTCAGCAAATTGCTCCAGAAAGTTTGTGATTCTCAGAACGAAAGTATACGATGTCCCTGGCGAAAGAAGACTGTTTGCAATCGAGACATTCGCAACTGAACCTACCAGTGTCAAGTAAGATGTAACCGCTTCTTCATTTGGTATTCCTGGCCTTACTCCCCACAGGAATGTCATTTTTCGACCGGCTCCTCCATAGGACGCCGTAGCATCCAATACAATATCTTCGCACATGCCGTACATTTTTGCTGATCGCACCACAATAGTGGGTTTCGGCGATACAAATGGAACTTGTACTGGCGCTCCTCCGTTGGTGTAGTAAGCAACATTTGCAGCGTCTCGAACTCGACTGCTTCTCAGTTCAACCATACTTCCAATGGCTATAGATGCCCCTGGTCCAAGAAATATTTCAAGGGAATCATCAGCAGGCCAGAAGCATGTTGGATTGTCACCTAAAATTGCAAGTGTTGCGTCTGATAGAAGAAACACACATGAAGTTGTTCCCACGATGTTTGCTTTATTTGTCGATTGATCAAATTTGGCTGTGATCTTTACTCCAGATGTAGAGAATCGTACCTCTGTCATTATGGGAGCAGGCCGTTTTTGCACAGTGACCTCGAAGGGTGAACCGAGGGTTTGATTTCCATCCAAGTAAATATTTAGCCCAGCGACTCCAGGCACGTCGCAGAAGTAATTCAAGCACCAAGAATCAGATGGCGGAAGTGAGGCAATCAACCACTCATAGTAGCATGTGACCGCTGGATACTCTGGTGTTGTACTTTTCCCTTCTAATTTACTTGAAAGGAGCGCCTCTGCCTCAGTCCAACTCAGGGTTTTTGAATTGCCATATGAATCTTTCACGGCCAAACAGACTGTGCTGTTCGTCAGAGCAACAGCTGTACTTGTGCCAGTCCCAGTAGCATAACTTGTTAATGCATTTTGTGAACCAGACACAACATTCAGAAGGAAGGGAGACGATGGAAAGCCTTGTACACTCTGATCGGCCAGCACTCTCTCTACATAAATTTGATATTGACCTATCGCAAAAAGATTCACTGCAAAAGAATCTCCGGCTCCGCTGTTCAATGCAAAGCTTGACTGAGCTGTTTCTGGTCCAACAGCTCTTACACTGATTGTAACAGCTTCATTCTGATTTGTATTACCATAGGTATCTCTCAACGTGATAAGAAAGGAATTCTCAAGACCAGCTGTAGCAATGGACCCACCTACGCTCTGAAGGCTAGACGCTTGTAAATCAATGGAAGCTGGCGATATTGAAGTAGTAAAGGGAGCTCCGGATATATCTACTGCAACTCCAATTTCATTTTCTAATTTGATAGCAAACGTGTAATTGGCTGCAGCGGTGATCAAGTAACTGATTGTGGGTGCCGACGAAGACGATTTGACAATTCTTGATTGTATTGGGCAAGCATTTGATGTTGTGCAAATGGGAAATACGATCGAATATTGTCCGAAATTGACGAGATCGCCATAGACTATCTCGTTGTTGTATTTGTCGAATGAATACAGACTAATGCTTGACTCAACACCTGCAATGCCCCCGCTCAGACCAGTTCCTCGTGCATAACAATTAGGAGGATAAGGAAATCCTGGGCTTACTTGCACTCTGATTCCTCGATAGTTTCTAATAAGTGACTGTTGATACAGGAGATTGATCAAATACAACCCTGATCTGGGTGCGTTGAAACTGAATTTGAACAAACCTCCCCTGTCAGTGCACACTGAGCTCTGACATGTCTCAACTACAGTTGTATTGGTTGCAACAGGTCCCTGCAAACTTATAGTGAAATTGTTTGTATAGGCAACATTTTTGAATGGAATGATAACTCCATCTTTGTTCCGGATTTGTACACTGAAGGTTTGCACTCCTACACTACCATATATATCAAGCGACTGTGTAAACGGATCATAGTTTAATGATTGAGAGATGATGTCAAACTGAGATGGATCCGGAGCGCCCAAGGCAGAAAGTACAGAGATATTGTACGTGTTCAAGCTTTTTCCACCCCTAAAGATTTCCAAAGAAAACTTAACAGCTTGATCTGCTGCATAAGTGAAGATCTGTTTACTATTTTGAATCAACAGTTGTTCAGACAAAATGACCGAAGGACTGAAAACGATAACTTGATGATTAACCTGATCTTCAGTAGCGATCCCTGCTCTGACATTTCCAAAGACATCTGTGCTGAAAATTTCAAAAGAGCCTGCAACTCCAACAGGTGCCCCGTTTAGCCCAGGTCCACCTGCAAATGCTGACGTCGGCAAACCCGGGACTACAGTGATCTGACTGCTATCTCCGACTTGTAACCCGGATGTTGTTACTCGAATGGTATATGCTGCAGCTCTTGTCAAATAGTACAGCGCAGAAAAGATTCCGTTTGAAATTATTGGAGTAGCAGTTACCGTCTGCACTTGATTTGAATCCGAGAGCATTGTGAGGAGAGAGGCAGAGAACGTATCGGTGTTGATTGTTCCGACTTGATTTCCGTATGCGTCTCTTGCAGTAACAGAAAAGCTTCCTTGAATGCCTGCTGTGGCAATTGAGTTAGATACGACTAGCGTACACGCAGAGGCTGCAATCAGCCCATATTGCACTATGAAAGTTTTGGGCTGTGTCGGTACAGAGTTCACAGAGATTGTCAATTGGTAGTTTCCAGAAATGGTAGGCGAAAGAGTACTCTGATATGTTCCTGAGCCTGCTGGATTCAAAGTCAGGGAGATCGACCCTTGATTTCCTGTATCAGCAGCTGTGTAGCTGATCAAAGCAGTTACTTGAGCAAGGTTTGGTACTAGATTGAAATATGAATCTCGAACATAGATCTGGAGATTAGTCGATTCTCCCGCCATGATTGATTTGAATAAATCCAAGGCCTGTCCTCCCACAGTAATGAGTGTGTTTGTTGCATTTAAAATCGCAGCATTCGTGATCAACTGCTGAGGGACAAAATTGATAGGGACTCGGTTCACAGAGACCGAGATACTGTATAATCCAGCCTTTGTAATGACATACCTGCAAGGCACAATGTCAGGCCATCAAAGTTTGCAAAATAGAAATCAATCATTACCCCAGCATTCGTGCACAAGCTTTGGGGCACAAATTAGATGTTATATCGGTAGAACATGGAATCGTTGTACGGCTACAATAACCCTTCGATGCGTTCACCCACGGAGTGATTGCAGTATCGTTGGAGTCTCTTGCCAAATCTGGGCTGAATAATACGACGAATACATCTGTTCCGTCCACCACATTGTTGTTGAACTCATCCCTAGTGAGGATCCAGAACGAGCTGAAGACCCCTGCAGTACTTACAGACAGTGATGAACCACGAAGTTCCGATCTTGACGCACAGGTGATCCCACCAGTCACTCTCAACGAGTATGGACTTCCCAATATGTGAATGCCACTTCTCCTGATGGAGACCTTGTAATAGTCCTGCGAGCAAAAATCAGGTGGAGTGTTGAGGCAAAGGGCGAACTTCGTACCGCACTAACAGTGGTCCTATAGGTAACGACATATTGCCCATTGTACTGTGGAGAAACAGCAGAAGAAGATGGATTATTCAAGTCTTCCACCTTGATTAAAATGTCAGTGCTAAAGAGCAACAATTCAAATCACAACAATCGTACATTTGCGAAAAGAAACGGTGGTCCGCCGATGAGAACATTGAAGAAAAGGCCTCCAGTTGTCAAACTGAAAGTTGGCAAGTGAGTGATATAATCAAGAAGACGAGATGAAAAATACTTGTTGCCGAAAGAGTCCTTGGACTGCACTGTAAATGTAGATGTCAAACCTGCCCTCCCATTGGTCAAAGAAGTCCCATAAGCAACCGATAGAGTGGCATCGGGCAAGCTTGGGTTGACTAAAACAGCAAATGGAGAACCTTGACTGTGGATGAAAGTAGAGTTCTGCAGACTACCGACATCCATCAAATAATTCCCAGATCTGGTCAAGAGCCATTGCGTTCGCCAACCATCATCAACGCGAGTTGGTGCAAATGTGATCGAATTGTTTGCCTGCAACATGAGTTGTAATCTTGTAACCAATGTCAAGTCCTGAATTTGCCTCGTAGGGTTTCCAAACGAATCTCTTGCTAATGTACTGAATGTTGCCGTTTCTCCAGCTACAGAGCCTGTAATTCCTGGACCATTGCTTGTGCACATACGAAAATCTACCGAACCTGGAACTACCTCAATGACATTGGGTAATCCGATTTTTACGCCTCCAAGAGTGACAGACAATCTATAGTTTGCAGCAAAGGTTGCTTGGAAGAAGACAAAATACTGCAATTCATCCACAACGTTTGTCGTTGCTAACTGTACAGCGCCCGAAGCAAATTTGCATGTGGGTACATTTCCAGAAGCACATAGAGTATCGTTTACATATAGCAAAAAGGGGTCACTTTCTCGACCTGCTCCCCCATAGACTTGAATATTGCCTGATACGTCTCGAGCATATACTCTGAAGTCCTGCAATATCCCGGTAATAATGCTCTTTCTATTCCAGTCAACAGTGGTCCTTGACGTAACTGTGGCCCCAGGCAAGATACGAAGGTTGAATGGACTGTTGCTGATATGGGCAGTAGTTGTTCTTGATACAACTTCGACCCATACGACAAATATTCCAGCGGTTGACAATCGCGGGACAAACGAAAATGTTCCATCGTTGTTGTCGATCACTGGAATGCTGGACGAAGAAACCCTAACATTGATTTTGACTCCTTGTATCTGAACATCTTCTCCCAAGAGCGGCAATCCTGAGCTATCCCTGCAGAACATGAATCAGCACACACGATGATACAATCGCACACTTGTAGATACCTGGTTTGGACCACGATTGGATCTACAGAATCAGCACTTCGAAACATGTATGAGCTGCCGACCATTGTCGATTCTAGAGGAGAAACTGGTCCGACGTTGCTGATGCATTCCACTCTAAAAGGACTCTTGAGAATTCCTCGCCCATCAGGGGTACAGGTATCCGGTGTTACACATACCTCGGTTAGGATGACGGATAATTGATAAAACCCCAGACTTGAAAGCACGTAGCTGAAAGTGTAAATTCCATTTCCTTCGAATGTTGCATCTGTCTTTTGTCCCTGATTGATGTACCATGTGAATCTTGACAAGTCGCTGGTGATGACATTTCCGTATTTATCAGACTGAACGATTGAAATTGTTGATGTCTGGGTCTTGGCCGTGCTGCTTAGCCCTGTTCCTTCAGCATAGCAACTAGGAGCATAAACAGCATCGGGTAACATCCGAATTGCAAATGGTGAACCGGAGATAGGAACTGAGGCTGCATTGATTATCACGTTCACTTTAAGCGACCAATCTCCACTCCTCGTGATGGTGGACATTACTTTCCAAGCCTTGTCAGCAACTTGATAAGTTGGAGAGTACGTAATTACTGTTTGCTCCTCCCCAATAAATGCTTGTTTCTTACTCATCGACAGGTCCAAGACCGAATTTTCTGCTGCAAGATTACCAAATCTGTCACGAATGAATATCAACATATTCTGTATAGTCCCTGCTGTAGACAGCGACAATGGTAACGTGGATCCTGATAGCGCATCAGAGGTTCGAACAGTGCATTTCGACAAATCTACAACAGAAGAAGTCACAGAAAACTCTGCGGGGCTCCCGCGAATGTTGATTCCAGATAGTTGTATCATGACGTTGTACCGTCCTGTTTGGGTCAAGAGAGCTTGCGCAGTGAAAGTTCCATTAAGATTATTCAACATGCATCCTTTTGCAGAATAGCACGGAATTTCTATATTCAGAGAATTCACCACTTTGATTGAAAACCTGATAGTGGTGGAAGAGAAGGGATCGTACTCACCAAGGTTACCGTATAGGTCTCTGGTCTGAATGAAAAAATTTTGCACAGATCCAGCAGTAGCTATAGTCAATGCCTGGTAAGTACATCCTTGCGCTACTATAGGACCTGGGCTGACCTTAATAGTTCTCGGTGAACCTGGAAGATTGAGAAGTTGTGGTCCATATATCACTCTCAAAGTGTACGAGCCAGCAATCATTAATACGAAAGTACATTCGTATGTGCTCGTTCCAAATGCACAGGTTCTATTCATCATCATCGAGCCGACAGTATCGTATTGGGCTACAACGAAACTTTCAGTTTTCTCCCAACCCTTCGAAAAAGCAAACAAATCTGGCTTATTAGAACCACTGCCATCTCTTGCTTGAATTGAGAAAGTTGTAGTAACACCAGCAACAAAGAAAAATGGTATTGCAGGCTGTACAACACAGAGATTGGGATCTGTCGCTGCAGGAATCACATACATTTGTAAGATTCCATTCAATGCATCTTGTCCCCAATACAGCTGAAGGTTGTATTGCCCCTTATCGGCAGGCTTCCATGAGATGATGTATGTGCCATTGACGTAGTCCTGAAAGCTAAAAGTGATTAGAACCGTTGACGGGCTTGACACAACACTTGCACTGAACACGAGACCTCCATCTGTCAGATTGTTAGAAAATCTGTCTCTGGTTACAATGATAATATTGCTCCGATCACCAAGTTGTACGATATTGAAGTCTGAGAATGTGATGCTGAACAAAGTTTTTGTGATATCAATAGCACTTGGAAGAACTGAAAATGCAAGTGGCGAGCCAACTATATTGAGTCCTCCCAAGGTGGAATTTATCACGTAGTTGCCTGACACCGTCAATATAATTCCCACTTCATACGTAAACCGCGCAAGGGCATTCTGTTGTGCGACCAGCAGTAGATTTGGATTGCAAGGTTCTACAGAACAAACCCTTTTGATGTTCAACCGTACAAGATAAGGCAGAGTCGAAATGTAATTATTTCCAAAGACATCTCTCAAGTCAACTGCAAAGGTTGATGAGACTCCAGCCGTCATCGAAGTAGATTTGGAATACAATCGCGATGTGCTTGAAGAAGGTTGATTAGAAAACACAGTAACGTTGTACGGACTTCTGCCTACCCTACTGCTATCAGACAATAATATGTTCAACAAATAAGCACCAGACCGCGTGACGACGTAACTTGCTACATGCATGAAGTTTGTGTATACTATGCTCACAGGGACAATCGATGGGCCAGTCAGTTGTGACACGATAACATGAGGTGTCTGGTCAGGCTGATACCTGATAGCATTTCCGAAAGCATCAAATGATTGTACATTGAATGTTGAGAGTACTCCTGCTGTTATTGTCAGCAAACCATCACCGGATACAATACTTGTCGGTCCACTGGGTACAGCTGGAACGATGGTCAAATTGTAGGGGCTCTTGTCGATAGGAAGAATCTCGTTCAAGAAAACACGAATCACGTAATTTCCAACGATATATCTCACCACACTTGCATTGTACTTCCCATTTTGCAAATCTGTCATGCGAATCTTTGGACCAGAGTCAACCGAGTAGGAGACATTATCTCCTCCACTTCGTTTGTTGATGCCTCGAAAGTCTCTGATCTGTACAGAGAAAGAAAACAAGATTCCTGCCGTCCCCCTGGTTGCAAGGTTGGCGTCTGAGTTGAATCCAGTGACCTTGGAGCGACCTGCATCTGCAGGACCAGCTTCATCAACAATGATTAAAGTAAACGGACTTCCAGCAACGTTTTTGCCACTCAGTTTCACGTTAGCTGTGAGATTTGCTTTCTCATTCGGAGCCGTGAACTCAACGATGTATAGCCCGCCTATAGTTGGAAATGGTGTAACAGTAGTCACAAATACTGTTTGCAACGAAGGATTAACGATGGATATGTCCCATGTGTCAGTGCTTTGAGTCCGATCGTTTCCATATAAATCTCGAGCTTGAATAGAGAAAGAAACTACATCCGTAATGACTCCACCATAATTATCGAAAATAAGTGTCTGAGAAGGGTCTGTGAAGCCCGGGCTGAGACTCAAAACTGATATTGGAGATATCAGCTGAGATTTGTAGAAGACAGATACAGAAAACAAGCCACTTTTTGTTACTATAAGCGTTGTTGTGTTATCAGGAAATAGTTTCATCGTGAGCTGTTGAAAACTATCTACAGACCTTATGACGTAGAGGTCAAAAATGATTTGAGTCGAGGTTGATATTAGATTTCCGTAACGGTCCCGAGCGATCACAGTGACCGACCTTGTCGTGCCAACTACACCAACACTGAATCCAGCAGAAAAGGATATGGATGAAACAGTTGTATTCACATCATTTGGCACCACTACGGCTTGAAACGGGCTTCCAGAAATATGTATATCGTTCAGCAGAATTGACAGGCTATATCTGCCTGCAGCTGTCGCAGTGTACGATACTCCAAGTCTTCCATCCAAGGAGTCAGATGTTGCTGTCGAGCCAAAGCTCTGACCAACGAATGAGGAAGTGAATCTGATGTTAGACGATAGTCCAACAGTGCGCACATTTCCAAAAACATCCCTGGTGAGCACATTCACAATTCCGACTGTGCCGGCCCGCAAGGACTTCGCGAATAGATATGTTTCATTCAGATAGATCAATGTGCTCATATTCGCATCTGGAAGACCAGGGATGACATCAGCAATTGGTATGTTTGTCCCCAATGCGATCGATACGCCGTTTGCTGTTCGAATACTCAGCGACGATCGGATCTGCTTTCCAGCTGTCAGAGGCAGCCGGACTGGAATGCCGATCTCCACAAGTTGGCCCGTTGGTGTTTGCGAACAATTGCCCGACCGACTGAGAATGACTACCTGGCTAGTAATGTAATCAGAACAACACTGTACGAAATGAGAGTTTTCGAGTCTAGAAGATAGCACAGATTGCACTTGACCAGTCGATTCATTTCTAGCAACGATGAAGAATTCTGCTTGATTGTCGGTAATGTTGGACGCTGTGCCCGTCCAAATATAATCCCCGCTCGAATATCCACATGAAGAGACGAAGGAAGGAGGAAGGGACGATAATTCTTCGCTGGAGCAAAGTCTGGTTCCAAAACTCTCACAGAATTGCAATGCTTCTGAAAAATTCCTCTGCCCCGAACACAAAACTCCGGACCTGTTCTCACACATTCCATGCAAGTTGGGACGACATAAAGCAGACTCAGTGCAAGATAGATCGTTGATCGTCTGCCATTTGAGAAGATTACAATCAGTAAATTGTCTTGGCGTGAATGTTTGTAGGAGAATATTGCCATCTAGTCCCATCACTTGCGTAACTTTGTACGGCTGTTGAACATTGAATGATGCAGCCACTGAATATGAAAATTCTATACTCGCGTCGCCAGGAATTTGAGTCGTACTCAAGAATCGCACATGCAGTATAGTCTGTGCACCAGTCGCGACTAAATCAGAGAAAATGGAGACGTCAGTTATAAGTGGGATCGAAAAATTCATCGCATTTGGAAGAAAACTACTTAGTCTGCCTTCCAAAGCAACTTGAACTGGATACTTGGGAATAAAGTGTTGGAGAAATTCACCAGGCTGCACGATAGCCACGATTGATGTGTCTGCAATCCAAGAGACATCAAAGCAGTAAGTCTCGCCAATGGTTGCTTTCACTGTTGTAGGTGGATATATTCCAAAGTTCCTTCCCGTTATCGTCACTTGACCAGTAAACTTCGGGTAGGTCTGTCCAGCCAAGGCAGGTAGAACTGTAGGGGTAATATTCAAAGCCTCTGGAGCATCGTAGGTGAAATGCGATGAAAATTCATTGCAATTGGATACGTTCTGATATTGGATGAAGAATAAATCAATACCTTGTCCCAGGCCAGGATGAGTCAAACATGTCACTGACGAATCTGATGTCCATTCAAATCTTTCACAGGATGATCCTGCATACTTCAGCGCAACATTCTGGCTGTAATCAACAGTTCCGAAGTTGCTCCCAGAGATCGTGACGAGTTGTTTTCCTCCAGGCGGTCCATTTGTCAACTTTGTCGAGCTAATGCAAGGAGTGGAAAAATTGAATAAAGCTTGTGCAGTGCTTTGAAGCTGTATTATCGTTACAAGCGATGAAAGTTGAATACCCTGCCCCGCTCCTAGTTTGCAGGAGACTTGGGTATCAGAATTCCACAAGGATGCTTGGCAAGATGTACCCCCACTCCGTATTGCAACTGAAAACGAAGACCGACCAAGAGAAGCTCCATACATGGAAAGAATGTCTCCTCCGACAGCGACAACAAAGTGAGAACATTTGGACTCATTTGTGACATTCAGCAAAGATTTGCAGGAAGGTTTGAAATAAACCAAGTTGAGCTCTGGGGGCTGATACGAAAAACTTTTGGATTGTGTTGAGATTTGATTCATGATAGTGGTTACAACATCGCTCGAATCAGGAATCCCATGTGGTATGACGCAAAATATTGAGCTATCTGATTTCCATGAAGTCCCCTCTGACGCGGTGTAACCAAAACTATTCTTCAAACTCGAATCAAAATATCCCAAATTCCTGCCAGTAACAGTGAGATTGCTACGCCAGGAATAAGATTGATGTAAAGTTTGATCGAAAGAGAATTGATTTACACTGGTTTCAACTCTTATTCCCGAGGTTATTGATGCAGCAAGGTACTTGCCAAGTCCTTGTACTGCTCGCAAAGACATTGACGAGTCTGATAACCATTCAGTTGCGGTGGCCGAGCTTCGTCCAAGGCGAGAAGAACTAGAATAAGAACTTCCAAGACCGAAAGATACTCCTTGAGCTTGAATTATTACTGTGTGAGCATCTGTTGGAAGGTTTGAACGGTTCACTAGCATTAGCTTCCCTGCTTCATACCCATAGCCATTGGTTAGAGTTCCAACTTGATTCATGGATGTTAGAACTATCTGCTTGGATCCTCCAGAGCCGGTGCTTGTTGAAAGTGTCATTGATGAATCGGAATACCATTGAGTCCTTTCGCAAGAGGTACCTCCCCCTCTACCTACAGCACTCAATGCCCGCATCCCAATAGAAGACCCAAAGACGTCTTGCTTCCTGGGCTTTGCTGTGCTAAGCCATGTATCACTTGCAAGCGGGGGATTGATAAGATCATCGTTGCAACTAGCAGCAAACAGCCTTTGGAACATCGATAAGTTTGCAGTGCACCCGATTTCTTGCAAGCATCCAGCAAAGATTGAATCACATTCACAAACTCCATTTCTTCCATAACAATCTATCCTCTGTGAGGAACAGTGTGCAATTCTGAAATAATCACAATACTGACTAGAGGACTTTCGCTGGAAGACAACAGGTCTGTCGCTACTGAAGCTCTCGGTGAGTGTTCCTACTCCAAGACTCATTGTAGCTGACAACCTCAAGGATGAACCAACAACGGATGGCGATCTACATGTCATCGCAGAATTTGATATCCACTTTGAATGCTCCGCAGATGATTGGCCAACTCGCATCATGGGACTAGAAGCGAAGACCAGAAAGTTTTGACCTATGATCTCTACCTGGGAAAGCCCAACAGTTGCCAAGTTAGTCACAGAAATGTTTTCTGAGGTCATCGTTAATTTGTCAAAACTCAACACATCCGACAAACTTGAAGAAATCATAGCTGAAGTTACAGCTATAGCATGCGATCGTGCAAGAGAGGAGGACGTCTTGCAAATAATTTCCGATTCTGATATCCATTCAGTCAGTTCGGAGGCTGTACGTCCTAGTCTGGCACTAGCACTTTGGGGAAGATATGCATCTAAAACGCGAAGAGACAACGGTGCTCTTGATAGGAAATTGGAATGATTCGAAGAAAATCCCACAACTTCGTGACGATCAAATGACAAAACATTTGACACACTACTCGTAAGCATACTGGTAGTAACCAACAGCTGTTTGGAATGACCAAAGCCCGGAGAAGCCTTGCAAGTCAAAGATGATTTACTCAACCAAGATGTCGAAGAAATGGATGACGACCCAATTGAACCACCGAGTGTGAATCGCGAAACAGATACTGACCCCATAAACCCTTCTTCTACTGTCTCCGCCAGTGAAGTAACTACTGCAGAGAGGTTCAGCACAGGACTGTTATACGAAACAGAAACGCTTGACACCTCCTTCAACACTGTGATGGCAATGACATGGCTGCCCATACCCCCTGCTACGCAGCGAGACGTGATCGCGCTGTCTGATGTCCACGTCGTCGCCTCGCTCTCGCTCCCTCCAAGCCGCCCCCTGAGCGATAGATCCCATATCCCCAAGCCTGTCCCTGCTATCCATGTCCACATCGAGCCGCTCCCTGCTACGTTCACCCCACGCCCGCTAGATATCTCTGCATGGTCGAACGAGTGACTGGTCATCGTCGTATCGACTTGCTCCCCAACCGTGACTGTGATTGCCATACTCGAGCCCTTACCAGGAGCTCGGCTGCATGCCACTGCGCTGTCTGAGGTCCAAGACGTTGCCTCGCATGCACTCACTCCTGCCCTCCCAGCAATCGTGTACCCTGCTTCTCCGAAATCCATACCATGAATCGTCACTGCTGGTCGCTTTCCTGACCCTGCCCGGTTCGATACCAATGAAGCGTTGGCAAGGTCACTCAAAGTAAGGTGTCCCGAGTATAGCGTCCAGTTCTGTGGGCACGTGCTCTGGAATGCCAGTAGCCGTGAATGGTCCGCGCAGCCTTGCTTGCCCAAGCAGTCTGCAAATGAAACCTCGCAGGCGCACCTGCCTTCACCTGTGCTGTTGCTCTCTACGCACTGCGTGTAGTTCACGCTGCATGTATCCCGCGCAGCATGGCTGCAACTCCCGTACAGCACTGAGGGTGCGGCGTAGGCAGCTCCTGCAGCTACGGTCCCTACCAAGCTTCCCGATGTAACAGATACCCGTAGCTCCTTCCCGATTCCTTGCGCTTGCTTGCATGCTACCATCGAGTCCGATACCCACTCGGTGCCCTCGCAGCTCGATATCCACACCCGGCCCATTGCACTCATGTCTGCTACTCCTATGCCGTACCCTTCAAGCCTGACCTCGCCCCCACCTACAGCTGGTCCTGGAGGTCCCTGCTCGAGTGCTGGTCGTAGATGAGGGACGCTGTACGTGACGGCTTCCGTCCTGGTTCCGACTATCTCTCCCACGGTGACACCGATGCGCAATGAGCCGCCCACCCCATCAGCCATTCGACAAGCCAAAGCTGTGCTCGATGTCCACATGCTCGCTTCGCATGCACTGGATCCTGTACGGATAGTTGCCGAAGAGTCATATCCGTCAAACCAACCGAAAATGCTCAGCTGTACCCTTGTCAGGTTCGTCCAGTTAGACATATTCGTGAAGTGCGAGGCCGTCATGTTCAAGTAGGTCCCATTCGAAACATTGCCCACAAGAAATGTGCCATTCGACGACGCTGGTGTGTTCATCAGGCTACCCGGCCACATAAACCCTTCTTCTACTGTCTCCGCCAGTGAAGTAACTACTGCAGAGAGGTTCAGCACAGGACTGTTATACGAAACAGCCTCGCTCAATGTCGAGCTCTCCTGCATCACGCTGATACTAATCAAATGACTGCCTCGCGTGCCTATCCCTGCCTGACATGTGATCGCGCTGTCTGATGTCCACGTCGTCGCCTCGCTCTCGCTCCCTCCAAGCCGCCCCCTGAGCGATAGATCCCATATCCCCAAGCCTGTCCCTGCTATCCATGTCCACATCGAGCCGCTCCCTGCTACGTTCACCCCACGCCCGCTAGATATCTCTGCATGGTCGAACGAGTGACTGGTCATCGTCGTATCGACTTGCTCCCCAACCGTGACTGTGATTGCCATACTCGAGCCCTTACCAGGAGCTCGGCTGCATGCCACTGCGCTGTCTGAGGTCCAAGACGTTGCCTCGCATGCACTCACTCCTGCCCTCCCAGCAATCGTGTACCCTGCTTCTCCGAAATCCATACCATGAATCGTCACTGCTGGTCGCTTTCCTGACCCTGCCCGGTTCGATACCAATGAAGCGTTGGCAAGGTCACTCAAAGTAAGGTGTCCCGAGTATAGCGTCCAGTTCTGTGGGCACGTGCTCTGGAATGCCAGTAGCCGTGAATGGTCCGCGCAGCCTTGCTTGCCCAAGCAGTCTGCAAATGAAACCTCGCAGGCGCACCTGCCTTCACCTGTGCTGTTGCTCTCTACGCACTGCGTGTAGTTCACGCTGCATGTATCCCGCGCAGCATGGCTGCAACTCCCGTACAGCACTGAGGGTGCGGCGTAGGCAGCTCCTGCAGCTACGGTCCCTACCAAGCTTCCCGATGTAACAGATACCCGTAGCTCCTTCCCGATTCCTTGCGCTTGCTTGCATGCTACCATCGAGTCCGATACCCACTCGGTGCCCTCGCAGCTCGATATCCACACCCGGCCCATTGCACTCATGTCTGCTACTCCTATGCCGTACCCTTCAAGCCTGACCTCGCCCCCACCTACAGCTGGTCCTGGAGGTCCCTGCTCGAGTGCTGGTCGTAGATGAGGGACGCTGTACGTGACGGCTTCCGTCCTGGTTCCGACTATCTCTCCCACGGTGACACCGATGCGCAATGAGCCGCCCACCCCATCAGCCATTCGACAAGCCAAAGCTGTGCTCGATGTCCACATGCTCGCTTCGCATGCACTGGATCCTGTACGGATAGTTGCCGAAGAGTCATATCCGTCAAACCAACCGAAAATGCTCAGCTGTACCCTTGTCAGGTTCGTCCAGTTAGACATATTCGTGAAGTGCGAGGCCGTCATGTTCAAGTAGGTCCCATTCGAAACATTGCTTGCGAGTTGTTGAAATGCGATATATTTGTAAGGTTAGAGCAAATTGATTGGTTCAGGAATTGCACTGGCATAGACACCGGTACCAAATAAGATTCCAACACACCAAGGAGATTTGCATCATTCGTACCCCTTGGATTAAATGAACTTGGGGTTTCCAGTATGTATGAATTAAATGTCTTATGAAGGACAGCTGATCGTATTCGCTCTATTTGAGCTGTATCGTATGACAACATTTCCGTCGAAGATGAGCTTAGTAAGCTCGATGTGATCACAAGATTCAGAGACGATCCAACAGAAGATGCTCCTCTACAAGAGATTGATGAATCAGAATACCACTGAGTAAAAAGCGAGCGAGAGGAAGAAATGCGCACAGCCATCGACGTCGTTGCACTATCAAAGAGTCCATGTATGTGCAATTTACTTGATTTCCAATCCGCCACGAAATTCGATTTGATTGAGCTCGATATTGAGAGCTTGTCATATGAGTAGACTTCTGATACGCTACTAACTAACGCTGAGGCTGTCAGTGACATCTGAACGCTTGATCCTCCACCTCTTGGAACAGTACATAGAATAGAAGTGCTGGAAGTCCATTCTGATTGCTCACACGCTGTCAATCCCAATCTTAACGCAGGACTAAAAAGATGTGAGGACAAATTATATGCAGGATATTCAATAGAGAACGACCCTTGATGGCGATTTGTCATGCTTTGAGGTGTCCGAAGTTGAAAAGCGTCGAATGAAACCGCTGCTTCTGACGTCCCGGTCAGTCTTCTCAACGTGACAGCAATGGATTGTGAGCCTCCATACCCCGCAGGGGCTTTGCAGGTAATGAAGGAATCACTAGACCAGATTGTTGCTTCACAAGCTGTGTAACCAACACTGGATCGAACTGAGAAATCTGCAAGACCAAAACCTAGGCCCAAAACGACAACTGAATGATGTTCACTTCCACCGAAATTGTACATAAATCGATCATCGGGAGGATGCTGGTTCGCGATAGCTTGTGTTGAGTTCAACAAACACAAGTCAGCTAGACTTTCTGCAAGCTTTGACCGTGCACAACCAGCATCAAGCATACATTGGAAATAAGATATATCGCATTCACAGGCGCTCCTGATACCGTCCGTTCTACAAGAAGAAAATCGTGTACTGCATAGCAGTGCCATTGGCTGGAAGCAACCTACACTTATGTTTGGAGCTAAATCCAAACAAAATGGATGAGTTCTTAGGTCGTAACAATCGCAACTCCCGTCAAAATTACACCTTCCATTGCCATTACAAGTGACGGAATCTACACAATATGAGGTACAATTCCCTCCATAGTATCCAGCAGAGCATGATTGACAGGTCTGCCCAATAAAGTTGCCTTCGCATTGGCATGATCCATCAAACAAACAGGTTCCATGCCCTGAACATGTGTGTGTCGAGTCACAGAATACATCGCATGATGAACCAAAAAGGTTCAAATCACAAACATCGCAGCGCTGCCCAGTGAAATTTTCATTGCAGGTGCAGGATCCATCAAAGTCACACGATCCATGACCAGAACAATTCAAAACAGGGTCACACATGACATCACAATACGCTCCAACGAAACCATTTGCGCAAACTCCACAATCCAAACCAGTATATCCCTGCTTGCACTCGCAGCTCCCATCCTCCTGACACCGCCCGTGCCCCGAGCAGTCCTTGTCCTCCTCGCACCGTACCTCGCACTGCTCCCCGTACCCTCCCGTGCACATGCTGCACCGCTCTCCTCCCCACCCGCCCTCGCAGGCGCAGCTCCCGTCTCCTTGGCATGTCCCGTGCCCCGAGCAGGTCTCGCCCTCCTCGCAGTACGCCTTGCACTT